>NC_077229.1:307278978-307578978 GCF_027887165.1 Monodelphis domestica | reverse complement strand
TCCTCCCAGATCCTACTGGAGATAGTCTAGGACCCTGAACCCAAAATTCTCTGTAATAGCAAGATGCCCTCATAAATCCTCCTGGGAGGCATCCCATATGGACATAAAGTCTGGCAAATGCATCTGCAGGTGCTACAACCATAGTTATTAAAGGCTTGGGGGGAAAATAAGAATACTTTCTACCAAAGTCCTTGAAACTGTAAAATGGTTCAATATCAGAAAATGATAAGAGTTTATCAATAGAAATTACACTAAAAAAGAAGCATTATGCTAAGACTTTAAAACATCAAAACATATGAGAAAAAAATATGTAATCTACGAGAAAATTATAGAAATGACCTTCCAAAGGTTACCTTAAGAAATACAAGACAATTACAGAAATTAAAATATCCCATATCCAAAATTAGAGCATATAGGCCACATGTTTAAATTTCTATCTAGCGAATTTTATTATGGTTGAGTTGGGCAAGAGATGGACATTTCCAAGACATTTGAACTTTTAGAAATTGTCAGGAACCAGATACATTTTTAGAGAAATTTTTGAGAACAACCAAGTTTTTAAATCAAAAAGGTGTTTCAAATAGTCTTCTTTTTTCAAATCTAGAAGAAATAACTGTTAATTAAGCCTGAGAACTTTTATGATATTGAATGGGTTCAATCATTAAATGTTATAAAAGAGTGTGTAGTAGAAAAAAGGAAAAAATAAAATGAGGGTGAAAAGGGAGAAAGCAGATAAACTCAAAGTGAAGCTCTCATATTTTAAGATAGAAAATTAACAAAGAAACATATATATATATATATATATATACTGTACAAATACATATATATGTAATGTGTATGTATTTATGGTTCCTAGTATAACTGATGAATCTTGTTTAGAGAGATTTCATTATGTTTTCTTTACCAAGAATAATAATAATGATTGTAATTATTGAGAATAATAAGAATTATTCCCATATGATCAAATAATCATTTCCTTCTATAATTAATTAATTTTTCAGTCAATCTATAAATATTTAATAGGTATCTACTATGTTCCAGGCACCATACTAAGTGCAATTCCTTATTTTTATCATTTAATATTTATCTTTTCCAAAATTTTATTTATATAGTTTGTTTTTGATGATTCATATTTGATTCATTATTATTTCCAAAAAATTCAGTTACTTTATATCCAAGAAATTTCTCATCAAAATGTTTTTCTGATAAATAGGAAGCTTAATTTGTTTTTGTTTATTTGTTCTTTTTTGCCAAAAATCAGAACCATCAAGATTTTTAGTTTAATTATAACCTCTAAACCAAAAAGTTGAAATCCATTTACTTTCCCCAAAACCCAGGGCCATTGATTTTTGAAGTCCAGTGCACAGTGATCTAGCCCAGATGGGAAGAAGTAGAGTGGCAGAGCTGTTATTACAAATGGCAGCATTGCCTAGGTAGACAGCTGAATGAAATTTGATCCATACAAAGTATAGTATGATCTAACAGTGATGGCGAACCTTTTAGAGGGGCAAGTGATATTCTCAGGTGCAAGTGGAAAGCGGGGAGGGGAGGAGCTTAGACCCACATCCCGCTGGCTTTCTAGTAATGTGCTCTGGTGAATTCTGTGCTACGTCAATGATAGAAGTGCCCACAGAGAGAGCTCTGAGTGTCCCCTCTGGCATGCATGCCATAGGTTAACCACCACAGATTCAGGACAGTAGTACAAAGTTTGATACCAAGAAAACAATCACCATAATAAATGTTCATAAAAATTAGCATGGTATGGTAGGTAGAACATTGGATTTCAAGTTAGAAAGACCTGAGGTTCACATCCAACTTCACATACTAACTGGATAACCTTTACCAGTCCTTAACCTCTCTGTGACTTAGTTTTCACAACTTTAAAATGAAGAAATTGTACTACTTTGTGGACACTGAAGTCCCTTCTTATTATATCTTTGATATTATGAAATCATATCTAAAAGATAAAATTAAAGTAAAATCAATATCCCCTCATAAGAACACATATAGAAACATTCTTACTTCACCCTCCAAGAAATAAAAATAAAAGGGAAAAGGAATAAATAAGAATAGTATTCAAAAGAGAATAATCCTTCTCAGGTAAGGAAAAAGAAAAAAAGGAAATGAACAAACAAGGGAAAAAACCTCTAAATATAATGAATAAATATTGTGGATCAAAAGGTTCTGAAGAGATCAACAGAATAAAAGGGTAAATTACAGATTAATTTCAACAATGGCCCCAGAAAAAAATACTGTTTTTTCACACACATTAAAACAAGCTGGAATTTAAAAAAATACTTGAAAGGAAATAAAAGAGGATAATATTGAGTAAAGACTTGAATTCTGTAATGAAAAAACTGTCATCAATAAGAACAGGACAAGTTATAATGATAATAAAAACCAACAACATGGAGAAATGTATGGAATATTTAAATTGAAAAGAAATAAGAGAAAAAAATGGATGAAAACAACACACAATCAAAACATCTGAATTATAACAAGGCTTATCACCTTTATAAGCAAAGATAATGGAAAGAGAAAAGCTTAGAAAAGTGATTTAAAAGTCATCAGACTATCTAAAAGAGCCTAAACACTATTTTCCAAGAAATTACTAAAGAAAATTTCATATTATTGTAATAATCAAGTACTGACTTCCAATTACTAGATTCGACCTGACACCAACAGAGAGAAATGTAATTTTCAATGCACTCAGACACATTGTCAACTAAAGCTAGAACCTCATCAACTTTAGAAAGGATTTTTAGATAAGAAGAAAACGCATTTGCAAAAGAATTCTAATTATTAGAATAGACAGAATTATTAGAATAGAAAGCACAGAATGTGATCGATCAAAATTTGTAGAAAATTGAGTTTAAATAATATATCTTCTACTCAGCACAACTTGGAATTACATTTGGAGATAAAACAAAAAATTATTTTTTAAAGGTGTCCACATTACCAAGTTTTATATGGGGAAAAAAAGAGAACTTTGCAAAAAAAAAAAAAACTTGCATATTTGCAGCAATTCAAGAGCAAATATCTAGCTAATTTCCAAATAGGCTACTCCAAGGGAGAAATTTGTTATACAAACCAATTATGAAATTCAAATAAAGTCATAATGAACAGGTTCAGTCAATGACACTGAAGACAGGAGAGCACCCATTTGACAGTATCATAAAATCATAGTTCTGGCCTAGTTAGGAAACAACCATTTACTTGGAGAAGATTTGGAACACTAAACTTCAATTCCTATTTTTGCCTCCTTCCTACAAAGTGTTCAAAGGGCAAATCAAGAAATCATAATACGTAGCTTAGTTCTTCCATTTGGGAGAGCACATTTTTCTAGGAGAGCTCAAGAAAGCTTTAAGATCACCTAAAATACAAGAGGTTTATGGGCTTTCTGCTTCACCCTTCTCTATGAATATTGATGTTATAATTCATTACCTAACAGTTATGTAAATATCTCTCCATACTGGAAACTGTTCCACTCATTGCAGTTCATCATCCCAAATTAGTTAGTGCTATCTTCTTATTTTTTTTTGTAGTGGCAATTTTTTCTTTTGTAATATTTTATTTTCCACCAATAGCATGTAAAATGATTTTTAACACTTTTTTAAATTATGTTTTGAATTCTCTCTCCCTTCATTCCCTCCTTCTCTCTAATTGAGATGGCAAACAATTTTATATAGATTTTACATATGAAATCACATAAAACCTTTTTCCATATTAATAATTCTTTTGTGGAAGAAAATCAGAACAAAAATTGAGGAAAGTGAAATATGGAGTTAGATTACATCAGTTCTTTTTCTGTAAGCATCTGACAATTTTTACTGAGTCCTTTGGGATTGTATTGAATCATTGTATTGCTGAGAATAAGTTCAATAAATTCAGCTGTTCAATGTACAACATTCCTATTACTGTGTACAATGGTATCCTGGTTCTGTTGACTTCATTCTGCCTCAGTTCATTCTGCCTCACCTTCAAAGGTTTTTTCTAAAAACTGTAAGATTTAAAAGAGTGGATGCCATAAACTGTAAGAGTTAAAATGGTTGAGGGTCATAAACTATAGTGATTAAAATAGTGGAAGATATAAATTGTAGTAGATATGAGTGGGTGAGTAAATTGTGACCGCAGAAAATATGTTTTCACTACAGTATCTTGTTTTAAATCAAATATAAGGTGGTCGCCAGGGAAATATTCCCAATTATGAATATACCCAAGTCAACAGAGTCTCCCCAGAGGGAGTTCCAGCCAGAGTCAGCCTCCCTTGAGAGACCTCCTTAGAGATTGTCCTTCTCTCAACAACCTCCTTAGAGGCTGTCTCTCAAGAGACTCTATTTCTCAAGAGATTTTCTCAGCAGTCTGTCCTTTTTCTTATATAGCGGGTTTTCTCCTATGTTACCTCCCCTAAGTTCTTCCATCTACCAATCACAGTAGACATTTTCCAAGGGACAGCCCATTCTGAATTCACACCTGAGTAGATTAATCCTTTTAGTAATCCACACCTGAGTAGGTTAGAATCTCTGTGTAAGTTTTTTTCCTCTTTGCTCCTTTTAAGTTCACAAGTTGCCTGACCTTTATAGGTACTTAGCACCCCTTTGTAATTAATTCTAAAAATAGGCATGGCTTAAGTATGGGTGTAAGTATTTTTCATTGTTCAGCAAGAAGTTTTCTCCCCTAAAGTACGGGTGGAGTAGAGGTCTTCCCATTTCTGATCTAAGTAGAGTTCTCACATTTTAGATGGGGAATGGTCCCTAATAGGGAATTGTCCCAATGCAGAATTCCCCAATGGGGAATTTTTTAACATTCACAAGTCTGAGAAATTTCAAGATTCACGATCTCCCCTGATGATCATTGGGAGACTAGTCTCCCCATTGATCATTTAACATAATCATTTTGTAGTCCTAAATGCATGGATATACACAATATTCAAATTTCTAAGAGGAAAATAGAGTAGTGAGGGAGGAATAGAAAAGAAGGAAAGCAAAACCAATGTTTTGCTGGGCACATTGACAGAAAACCAAATTAGGGGCAGTCCCTTTTGGCATAAATGTGTACATTTACAATAAATGTTCAATCAAAGTTCAGTTCAATCAACCATATCCAAAGTTCATTCTTGATCTTCTTGATGTAGTGTAGGTTTTCTGGCATCTTTCTGCAACAATTCATTCTCTGGACTTAGGAGTTTCAAGCTTCTTTCTTGAAGATCTTTTTCTCAAACAAAATCAAAATCTTAAATTTTTATAAAAGTACAATCTCAAAGAAAAAATCAAAATTCTTGGATTTTAAATTAAAATACAAAACCTATTACTTGTCATTTTTTATAGCACAATCGCATTCCATAACACTCATATGCCAACACTTAGCCATTCCCCAAATGGTAAGTATCCATTTTCCAGTTCTTTGTCAAAACAAAAAGAATTCCTATAATATTTTTCTATACATAAAGTCTGTTTCTTTTTTGCTTTTCTATTTCATTATGTAAACCTAGTAATGGTACTTCTGGATGTGTCTGGTTGTATTGGGCATAGATTCAAATTGCTCCCTAAAATGGTTGAATCAGTTCACAACTCCCCCAACAGTGCATGAGTGTCTCAATTTTCCCATATCCCTTCCAACTGCTGTAATTTTCCTTTTCTCTCATAACACCCAATCTGATAGGTCTAAGAGTTGTTTTAATTTGCATTTCTCTTATTATTAGTAATTTAGAACATTTTTTCTCATGACTATGAGTAGCTTTAATTACTTTGTTGAACTGGTTATTTATGTCCTTTGGCTAATTTATCCACTAGGGAATACCTTGTATTTTTATGTATTTGATTGGTTTCTCTCTGATTTGAGAAGTAAAGCCTTTATTATAGAGATTTATGAAAGATGTTTCACCATTATGATTATGATATATTATCATCCAACCTACTTTCTTCCTGTTTATCCTATTCTCTTTCCTTTCATCCTGTCCATACTCAAAAATGTTTGCTTCTGACCACTGCTTCCACCAATTTGCCCTGTCTTCTATCACCCACCCCTTTCCCTCTTAGATTTCTTTTAAATTTTTATTTATTTATTATTCAGCCTTTCACTTTCCTACCCATACCATAGAAGGCCTCATATAGCAAAATATTCTGAATATGATTTTCATGTTTCCACTTCTCATTTCATTTCTGGAGGTGAATATTCACTAGTTATTCTCCAAATACTAAATTTATAGCTGTCTATGATGTTCTCTACTTCTGCTCATTTTACTCTTCATTATTTTATGTAGTTACTTCCAAGTTTTTTAAACTAATCACTCATCATTTCTTATGGCTCAGTAGTATTCCACCACAATCATATATTGCAATTTTGTTTAGCCATTTCTCAATTGATGGGCATCCCCTTGATTTCCAGTTCTTTGCCACTACAAAAAGATCTGCTATAAACATTTTGGAGCATGGGTTTTCCCCCGCTTTTTCCTGATCTTGGGAAATAGAGTAAACAATAGCATCAGTAGATCTAAGGATATGAAAAGTTTACTGGGAAGAGTTCTAAATTGCTCTCCGAAATGATTGGTTCAGTTCACAGTTCCACCACCAGAATATTAGAATCCCCACCTTTCCACATCCCTCCCTACATTTGTCATGGCACCCTTTTGTCATTTTAGCTAATCGAGAAAACTATTAGAACAGAACTATTAGTTTGCATTTCCCTTATGAGTAGTGATTTAGAGCATTATCATGTGCCTATATATGACTTTGACTTCTTCATCCAAAAATTGTCTGCTCATATCTTTTACTCATTTATCAAATGGAAAATTACTTATTCTGATAAATTTGATGAAATTACATAGATATTTTAGATATGAGGTCTCTGTCCAAGAGATTGCATATAAAAATTTTCCCTAAATTTCTGCTTTGCTAATAATCTTAACAAATTTTGCCTTATTTGTACAAAACCTTTTCAATTTAGTGATTCAAAAATATCCATTTTACATCTCACAGTACTCTATAACTTGTTCACTCCTAAATTCCTCTCCTATCCAAAAATCTGATAGCCAATATGTACCATTTTTTCTATTATCTTTACTGTGTCTCCTTTTATGTCTAGATCATGTATACACTTTTATTTTATCTTAGTGGATGAAGTAAGATATTGGTCTATACTTAGTTTTGCCAAATTATTTAGCAATTTTCCCAGCAAATTTTATCAAATTGTGATTTTTTTTATCCCCAATAGTCTGGATCTGTACTTCTGTCTAATCAAAGGTTACTATAATCTTTTACTACTATTTGCTATTTGTTTGTTCTGTCCCACTAATCTAACTTTCTATTTCTTAGCCAGTATTAGACAAATAATTACTGCTTTATAATACCATTTTAAAGTTATAATGTTAGATCTCTCTTTACATTTTTTATTTTTTTGCCAATTTTTATCTTTTGTTTTTCCAAATAAATTTTGTTATCTTTTTTATTCCTCAACAGAATATTTTTTTGGTAAATTTATTGGGGGTGGCAGTGAATAAGTAGATTAGGTTAGGTAGGATTGTCATTTCTATTAGATTGACTCTACCCAACCACGAGCAAGCAATATCTCTCCAATTATTTAGATCTGACTTTATATAAAAAGTGTTTTATAATTATGTTCATTTAGTTCCTGGGTTTGTTTTGGTGGGTAAACACCCAGGTGTTTTATTCTATTGTGGTTATTTTAAATGGATAATATCTATCTCTTCATACAGTACTTTGTTAGTAATATATTAAAATGCTGTTTATTTATGTGGATTTATTTTATGTCTTATACTTTGCTAAATTTTGTACAGTTTCAATTAAGTTGAATCTCTATGATTTTCTGCATATAGCATCATGTCAATTACCAAAAAAGAGATAATTTTAGTACCTCTTTTCCCATTCAAATTTCTTCAATATCATTTTTTCTTATTGTTTTTACTAGTATTTTAGCACAATGTTAAATAATATTGGTGATAATGGACATTCTTTTTTCACTAATACTTTTTTTGGAAAGTTTATCCCCACTACAAATAATACTTGCTGATGGTTTTAGTGGGTGTTTAATATCATTTTTAAGAAAAATTCCATTTATATATTTGCTTTCTAGTGTTTTTAAAAGAAATGAGTGTTGTATGAGTGTTTTTTCTACATCTATAGATATGGTAATATGACTTTTATTACCTTTGTTATTAATATGATCATTTATGTTGATAGTTTTTCTTATATTAAACCATTCCTGCATTCCTGGCATAAACCCTATTTGCATTGTTGTCGTATCCTTGCAAGTATTTTATTTAGGATTTTTGTGTTCATATTCATTAAGGAAGTTGATCTATATTTTCCTTTCTCTGTTTTTGCTCTTCCTGGCTTAGGTATCAGTTTCATATTAGTTTTCATTGAAGAGATTTTGTAAAACTCCTTTTTTACCTATCATTTCAAATAAATTATTTAATATTAAAATTAGTTAATCTTTAACTATTTGGTAGAATTGATTTGTGAATCCATCTGCTCCTGTTTGGGTTTTTTTTTTTTTTAATTTAGGAAGTTCATTTATGGCCTATTCAACTTTCTAAACAGAGTTTATTTAGATATTCTAGTTCCTCCTCTGATAGTCTATTTGGTTTTTATTTTTTTAAGTATCCTGGCATTTCACAGTGTTATATTTGTTGGCATATAGTTGAGTAAAATTCTAATGATTGCTTTAATTTCATCTTCATTGGTGGTGCTTTCATTTTTCTCTTCCTTAATGCTAGTGATTTGGGTTTATTCTCTTTTAAAATCATATTAACCAATGGTTTATTTTCTTGGATTTTTTTCATAAAAAGCAATTTCTAGGTTAATTTCTTAGTTCAATGGTTTCCTTATATTCAGTTTTATGGATCTTACCTTATTTTTTTAGGGTTTTCTAATTTTGTGTGGTTAGGGATTTTTAATTTGTTGTTTTTCTAGTTTTTTTTTATTTCATTCCCAATTCGTTGATCTGTTCTTTCTCTATTTTGTTGATATAAGCATACAGAAATATAAATTTTCCTTTAATAACTGCTTTTGCTATATCCCACAGATGTGGGAGCATTGTCTTATTATCATTCTCTTTAATGAAATTGATTGTTTCTATGACTTGTTCTTTAACCTACTCATTCTTTAAGATTAAGTTATTTAGACTTCAACTCATTTTTACTTTGTATTTCCATGGTCTCTTATTATATATAATTTTCATTGCATTATTGTCTGAAAAGGGTGTATTTAGCATTCCTGTTTTTCTACATTTAACTATAATGTTTTCATGCCCTAACATATGGTTAATGTTTGTAAGGTACCTTGTCCTATTAAGAAGTTGTACTCCTTTCTATTCTTGTTCAGTTCTCTCCAAATATCTATCATTTATATCTAACTTACCTAAGATTCTATTCATCTTGATTTCTTTCTTCTTTGTTTTATATTAAATTTAAGTCTCAGAGGAGAAGACTGAAGTCCCCCACTATTATTGTTTTGTTACATAAGTAACTGTAACTCAGATAGCTTTTCCTTTAAAAATTTGAATGCTATAACATTTGGTGACTATAAGTTTTTTTTTTTAATTTTTATTTTTAAAAAACCCCTACCTTCCATCTTGTAGTCAATACTTTGTATTGGCTCCAAGGCAGAAGAATGGTAAGGTCTAGGCAATGGGGGTCAAGTGATTTGCCCAGGGTCACACAACCAGGAAGTGTCTGAGGCCAGATTTGAACTTACGACCTACCGTCTCTAGACCTGATTCTCAATCCACTGAGCCACCCCACTGCCCCCTGAATATAGGTTTAATATTGATAATGTTTCATTATCTATAGTACTTTGTAACAGCACAATATGGTATTAATTTTAACTTTGTCAAAGATCATGATTGCTACCTTTGTGTCAGCTGAGAAGTAGTATACTCTATTCTAGAACTTTTATTTTTATTCAATGTGTGTCTCTCATTTTTATGTGTATTTCCTGTAAATAGTCTATTATTAGGTTTGGATTTTTGATCCATTTTTTAATCCAATTCCATTTTATGGGTGAATTCATTACATTCATGTTAAAAATTATAATTATTAGTTGTATATTCCCCTATGTTCTGTTTTTCCTATTTGTCCTTCTCATTCTTTCCTTTTGCCCCATACCCCTCCTCATAAATCCAATTTCTTCTTATGCTACCTCTCAAATTCATAATCCTTTTTAGATCCCCTTTCTTATCCTTTCTCTTTGCCTTCTTAATACTAAATTAAGCCACCCTTCTAAAAGACCCTCCTTTATTCCTTTCCCCTTACCTCCTAGGTCTTCTCCAAAAAGTACGTCCTTTATCTCTCCACCCTGCACTTTTTTTCTTAATAAAAATTCCCTACTCATGACTCTTTTATATAAGATAATTGTTCCATCTTACCATTTCCTACTCTACTTTATTGTTATTTGTAGTTCATTTCATTATATTCAACTTTACTTCAAGACTGGTCTTTCAAACTTTTCAAGTAATGATGTCATTTATAATATTTATAGATAACATTTTCCCATATAAGAAATAAACAATATGATTTTATCCCTTGTAAGTTGGTCATTCATGTTTACCTTCTAATGATTCTTATAGATCTAATTTTCAATAAATTTCTGGATTTTTCCCTAAGAATAGTTGAAACTCCTTTATTTTGTTGAATATCCATTTTTCTCTTGTGTAATTTTACTCATCTTTTCTAGATATATTATTCTTGGTTGTAAACCCAGCCTTTTTACTCTTCAAAATATTGTGTTCCATGCCCTATGTTCTTTTAATGTTAAAGCAGCTAAGTCTTGTGTTATTCTGACTATAGCTCCACAGTATTTATTTTATTTATTTATTTATCTTTAAGTCTTGGAATCAACACTGTATATGGGTTCCAAGACAGAAGAATAGTAATGGCTAAGAAATGGAGGTCAAGTGACTTGCCCAGGGTCACACAGTTAAGATGTGGTTGAGGCAAGATTTGAACCCAGGACCTCCCTCTCAATCCACTGAGCCCCTAGCTCCACAGTATTTAAATTGTTTTTGTTATAGTATTTTCTTTTTAACCTGGGAGTTATGGAACTTAGAAATGATGTTCACATGCATTTCCAACTTGGGGTCTCTTTGTGGTAAATCAATGGATTCTCTCATTTTCTATTTTACTCTAGAGGTCTAGAACTTCTAGGCAATTTTACTTGATGATTTCTTGGAGCATTTTTTAAAAACATAACTTTCTGGCAGCCCTACAATTCTTATATTATCTCTACTCAGTCTTTTTTTTTCCCCTATCTATTTTTGTAATAAAATGTTTTATATTCTCTTCTAGTATCTCATTTTTTTTAAACTTTGTTTTATTCCTTATCCTTAGAAGTGAGTAACTTCCCCTTTGTCCAATTCTAATTCTTAGTGAATTATTTTCTTCTATGATTTTTTGAAACTGTTTTTTCCAATTGGATGACCTTTGTTTCATAATTTTCTTGATTTCCTTGCATTATTCTTTTCCCCCTAGACTTTCC
This sequence comes from Monodelphis domestica, assembly GCF_027887165.1. Taxonomy (NCBI): domain Eukaryota; kingdom Metazoa; phylum Chordata; class Mammalia; order Didelphimorphia; family Didelphidae; genus Monodelphis; species Monodelphis domestica. Next base: position 307,567,483 of record NC_077229.1, on the reverse strand, counting down.
TTAACATCTCATTTGGTTTTTAAAACTTTTTAAAGCTCTTCCAAAAGATATTTTGTGTAAAAGGGAGGGGAGTTTTGGGGATGTGAAGGGATAGGTTTGGGTCAATATCAAATTGATAATAATGTTTTGGGAAGGCTAACAGAAACCCAGTCCAGGCATAGCCTGGAGGAAGACTAGCACATAGATAACAAACCACAGTAAATAGAATTGTATTTTATTAAATTAGGGAAAAGTTGAGAGGGTAGAGGGAAATCCTATCACTGGGATTACTAACTAAAATAAACCGAAATCTAATGCCTTTATATGAAGGATCTTCTTAGAGTTAAGTTCCTACACTATCTCCCTGATATGCTAAACTGTAAACCCAGTCCCTGTATATCTATTCTTCCCTAACCCTCTTGGTGTTAAGGGAGATGGTGGCAAATACCAGATCAGGTAGGGATCCAGGGAAAGGTCCTGAGTCCAGATGGACTTGGACCTCAGCTTACAACCAGCTTCAGATGACACAGGACAGAGACAGCTTCCTCAGATCTTCTTCAGGACACCCAGCGCACAACCAGAAACACAGCAGTAACACAGGATTGGGTCAAACTCCCAGGACTTGGCAGCCACTCCTTCCAGGATCAAATCCAGAAAAAGAGAGACAGCCTAACAGTCCCTGAGGTTTTTCTCACCTTAACTCCCTTTTCCAAGATTCCAGAATTCTCTATTCTGCTAGTCTCATGCCACTGTGTTCTGCAAACCTTAACTCATCTTTTCCTTATAACATTTGGGGCTAATGGCCATTTGCTGTTTTTATTTGCTGTTTTAGAAGTAGACATTTTAATTTTGCTGCCCTCCGAAATGGAACCAAGGTCTTCTTTGTCCCCATGTTAGCTATCTAAGTAATCAGGTTCTTTCTCTTTTGCTTACCTTTTTGTTTTGTTTTCAATTTTAGCAGCAAAACTAATAGGGTTAACTATTGGTTTTATGTTTAAGTCAGGCTCTGTTCCCAGGGAACAGTGGATGATGCCTTAGCTTTCAGGATTTTTGTGTTTGTTATTTCCTGGGCCCTCTTCCAATTCCTTTAATACAGGGCCATTGGAAGTCCCTGCTCCCTCTGGTTCAAACACCAGTTTGTGATTGACCTCAGATGCTCCAACTAGAGCTTCCATCTCAGTAATTCTGCCACGACAAACAAATAGCATCTTCCTGCTATTTCTCTGTTGAATTCTTATATGGATATAACCCTCAGTCCCAGCAGGAAGCAAATCATTATCCTTACTTGCATCAGCAAAGGGTTGAAATAGTAGAGCTTCTGGATAGCAGACATATGATATGATTCCTTTTCCTCAGTGGAAATGGCCTGCTGAAGGCAGTAGCTGGAGAAGATGGATATAGGGGATGGAGTGTCAGGAAGCTTGGGAGCTTGAAAGGGAAGGTTACTGAGTCCCTAGCAGTGTCTGAGTATCTAGGGCCAGGAGTCCTTTTTTTTTATTTTAAACCCTTACCTTCTGTCTTGGAACCAATACATAGTATTGGTTCCAAGGCAGAAGAGTGGTAAGGGCTAGGCAATGAGGGTTAAGTGACTTGCCCAGGGTCACACAGCTAGGAAGTATCTGAGGCCAGATTTGAACCTAGGACCTCCTGTTTCTAGGTCTGACTCTCAATCTACTGAGCTATCCAGCTGCCCCCTCAGGAGTCCTTTTCTTCAGTGAATTTTTGTATATCTTTTTTCCATTTGGTCAATTCTGCCTTCAAAGGAATTCTCTTTTTTGTTTTTGTTTGTTTTTTTTCTTGTCCCTCTTTTATCAATTGGCTTATTCTGTTTTTTAAGATATTATTTTCTTCAATATTTTTGTGCCTCCTTTACCAAACTGTGATTATTCTTTCATGATTTTCCTGCATGTCTCTCATTTCTTTTCCCAATTTTTCTTTTATTTTTCTTATTTGCTTTTTTAAATCCTTTTTTTGAGCTCCCCCAGTAATTGTTTTTATACTTGAGACCAATTCATAATTTTCTTTAAGGATTTGGATGCAGCAATATTATCTTTGTTGTCATCTTCTGAGAGTTTTTTTGGGGGGGGGGGTTTCCCTGTCATCAAAATAATCTTCCATGTTGAGCTTCTCTTTTTGTTATTTACTCATTTTCCAGCCTTTTTGTTGTCTTTTAACTTAAAAAAAAAAAAAAACTACTACAGGCAGGCTCCATTTCTGTGATGAAGGGGCCACTGTCCCAAACTTCAAGTTCTTTATACAGCTGCTTTCAGAGCTTGCTCTGAGGAAGTACATATTTTCTGTCTTCCAAAATGGTATGATCTAAGGATGTGTTTAATACTCTCCCAACTATGCTTTGTTTTTGAGTGACCATAAACACTCTTTGCTGCATTGTTATTTCCTGGGCCCTCTTCCAATTCCTTTAATACAGGGCCATTGGGATTCCCTGCTCCCTCTGGTGAACAGGGCCACCTACTCTCCTGTGGTGGCAAGATGTATGCTAGTGCTCCTCCTTTCCCTGAGACTATGCCCGAAGACTAGAATGTGGACTAGTTTATGGACAGTGCAACAGAGTCCTGAACCCAGACCCAGCAAAGGAACCCCTGTAATATCCCTTTAACCAGCATCAGACCCACTTACTATCTGTGGCTGGGAGCTATGGAAGCCATTGCATCTGATTCAGCTGCCCCCAAGCTTTGTGTGTTGGTGGGGCCTGTCTTGGCATGCGGATCTATGCTCCACTCCCACCCCATTGTGAAAGACCTTTTGTGCCAACTTTTAGTTATTTTGGGCTTAAAAATTGTTCATCCCATGTTTTTGTAGGTTTTGCTGTTCCAGAATTCATTTTGAGACATTCTATCAAAGTTGTTTGGAAGGTAATTGGGTAGCAATCAAGCAAATCCATGTACTTTCTCCATCATTTTGGTTCCACCAGTGTTCTATTCACCTAAACAAAACCAAAAAGAAAAGGAAAAGTCATGGGCTTACCATACCCCATAAGAAATGCTAATAGCATATGGAATGGATAAAAAAAGAAGATTCAAAAATACAGTGCTTGTGAGAAATAAATCCCAGACAGAACAGCTTTTGCAGGTTTATTTATGATGAGAGGTTAAAACTAAAAATGATTGTATATAAATTGGCTTAATAAAATCAAGAATTATAATTACAATTTTGGCAATACTGAATTTGCATTAGAAAGCATTGAGTTATATGTGGATTGACAGTCAAACTATAACAGTATTAAATATACACAGATAATGGCAAAGTAACTGAATTTTTATAGAAATGTTCAGAGTTACAAAAAGATTTAGATAGAAAAATATTATTCATGACAAATAATGATCAGAGTTTCAGAAAATAAAAGCAAACAAAAATGTCTATAAGAAAGAAGTTGAATTTAACAAAATACTAAATTAGATCAAATTGCTATGCGCAAACACTTTAATGAACTTCTTGGAAGTTGTCACTTTAATTCAAATGAATACAGGCTACTAAAACCTTTGGGCTACTGGAGTTTGTCATTGCTTCTTTTACTACAGTTTTTTAAGGGACTTAATCTTTTGAGATCTGGGATTCTTGCCTTGGAGCCAATGTTATCTTGATTGGTAAGTATATCATAGCTCACTAAACAATCTCATATATGCTGCTAATTACCCTTTAATTCTTTTCTTGCCACTAACCTACATCCCCCTATCATTTCACTCTTTAAAAAAAATTATTTCGAATATTTTTTCTATGGTTACATTATTCATGTTTTTCCCTCCCTTCTTTCCTCCCCACTCCCAGAGCTGACAAGCAATTTCACTGGGTTATACATGAATCATTGTCCAAAACTTATTGCCATATTATTAATATTTGTAATAGAGTTATCATTTAAAGGCCCCAAACCAAATCATATCTCCATTGAACCATGCCATCAATTTTATGTTTTTCTTCTGCATTTCTATAACCACAGTTCTTATTCTGGATGTGGAGAGTGTTCTTTCTCATAAGTCCCTCTGGATTGTCCTGGGTCATTGCATTGCTGCTAGCAGCAAAGTCTATTACATTTGATTGTGCCACACTATTTCAGTTTCTGTGTACAATGTTCTCCTGGTTCTGCTCATTTTGTTGTGCATCACTTCCTAGAGGTCTTTCCAGTTCACATGGAAATCCTTCATTTCATCATTCCTTACAGCACAATAATATTCCATCACCATTAGATACTACAATTTGTTCAGCCATTACCCAATTGAGGTACACCCCCTCATTTTCCAATTTTTTTGCCACTATAAAAAGTGAGGCTATAAATATTTTTGTGCAAGTAGTTTTCCTTATTATCTTTTGGGGGATACAAACTCAGCAGTGGTATTGCTGGATCAAATGGCAGGCAGTCTTTCAAAGCCCTTTAGGTATAATTCCAAATTGTCTTCCAGCATTGTTGAATCAATTCACAACTCTACCAGCAGTGTATTAGTGCCCCAATTTTGCCACATCCCCTCCAACATTTATTATTTTCCTTTAAAGTTATATTGGCCAATCTGCTAGGTGGTGTGAATTGGTATCTCGATGTTGTTTTGATTTTCATTTCTCTAATTATGAGAGATTTAGAACACTTTTTCATGTAATTATTGATAGTTTTGATTTCATTATCTGAAAATTGCCAATTCATGTCCCCTGACCATTTGTTATTTGGGGAATGGCTTGATTTTTTTGTACAATTGACTTAACTCCTTATAAATTTGAGAAATTTGAACTTTGTCAGAGGTTTTTGTCATAAAATTCTTTTCCCAATTGGTTACTTCCCTTCTAATTTTGGTTGCATTGGTTTTGTTTTTATAAAACCCTTTTAATTTAATGTGTTATAAGGGTTATTGGCCCTTATAGATTATTGATATTGGTATTGATATTACCAATACCTGTGTCCTGAGTGGACAGACTATTGTTTTGACTGTTGAGAAAGTTGACTTCTCTAAACAGTCTGAAAAAATTCTGGCACTGGCCAGTTATATAAAAATATACTTATTGTAGGTATAAAAAAATCAGAGGACAGGATTGTAAAAGGAAAACAGGTAGAAAGATATTTCTTATATTATGTAGGTCCCTACTTAACTATAATCACCCAGCCAATCTGGTCCACAAAGACTTTCTAATCTCCTTCAACAGAGTCAAAGTTACCCTCTCTTCCTGTTTATCTATAAAATCCAAATCCTTATCTATCCTAATCTATAAATTTATAAACAAGAAGAATAAGTTAGGTTTCTCTTTCCTGCAGCTCTGAACTAATTTCCAACTGGTCAGAGATTTCACTGCCCCTCCATTCTAACAGGTCAGACTTTACTGCCACTTATTGGAAGAGGCATAGGTACTGCACCCAACAACCTCCTCTTCTCTGGCCTGATAAAATGGTTTATTCTCAGGATGTAAATTCACCAAGATTTTCCAAACTTGCAGAGGTGCTCTTTTGGGTCACCTTCCTTGTTAAGGTTAGCCCAAAGAATGAACCGTTAGATAAACTGCCTTTCTCAAAGCTTTTTGGGAAAATTATCTCCCATCAACCATCTCTGAGATTCCATTCATATTTAAAGAAACCCAATTTATTAATCTCTCTTAAGTACCTATCCATAAGTTATGCTACTGAACTCTATTTCCTACTGAACTCTTAATTAGTGAATTAATATTTCTCTACAAATGTGATAAAAATTATTCATCTTACATTTTATAATATACTCTCTCTCTTGCTTTGTCTTAAATCTGTTCCTTTCTGAGAGATCTGAGAGGAATACTACTTTATGTTCACCTATTTTACTTGTAATCTCCCTCTTTATATTTAAGTCATTTACCCATTCTGAATTTATCTTGATATAGGGTGTGAAATGTTGATCTAAAACTAATCTCTCCCATACTATTTTCCAATTTTCCCAGCAGTTTTTGTCAAATATTGGGTTCTTGTGCTAAAAGCTGCATTTTAAAAGCTGCATCTTTGAGTTTGCTGAACACTATATTGCTTAGGTCATTTACCCCAAGTCTATTCCATTGATCCATCCTTCTGTCTCTTAACCAATACCAATATTATTTTGATGATCACCACTTTATAGTACAATTTAAGATCTGGTACTGCTAGACTTCCATCCTTCGCATTTTTTTTAATCATTAGTTCCCTTGATCTTCTTGATCTTTTGTTCTTCCAAATGAACTTTGTTATAATTTTTTCTAATTCTATAAAAACATTTATTGATAATTTGATAAGTATGACACTGAATAAATAAATTAGTCTGGGTAGGATTCTCATTTTTATTATATTAGCTCATCCTACCAATGAGCGATTAATATTTTCCCAATTATTTAGATCTAGTTTTAATTGTGTGGAAAGTGTTTTGTAGTTGTGTTCATATAATTCCTGTGTTTGTATTGGCAAATAGATTTCTAAATATTTTATATTGTCTAGAGTGATTTTAAGTATAGTTTCTTTTTCTAACTCTTGCCTGAAAAAATGATATACATATATATGATTTTTATATTTATATATTTATGTGAGACAGCTGGGTGACTCAGTGGATTGAGAACCAGGCCTAGAGATGGGAGGTCCTGGGTTCAAATCTGGCCTCAGACACTTGTAATATTTATTGGGAAAGGAAATAGGAAGATTGGAAAACAGGGGATAATAGGAGGTTTCTATGGGGTATGGAGGAGTTAAGGGAAGAGAGGGAACACTGTTTGGTGAAGCAGGGGAGGGAGATGCCCCCTGCTGAGAGGAAGCTGCAGGGGTCCGATAAGGACTCTTTGTCCTGGAATGATTGAGCTGAAGTTCAGCTCCCTCTATGATCAGAAAAGATAGTCCACTTATCTGACTGCAAATTTAAATAATATAAAATTTAATAATCCAGTTGGAATTGGAGTTTTTCCTTAGCTTCAGAGTATAGGGCCAGGCCCTACATGCTGGCGGAGAGTTTGTCCCACTCCCATCTACTCTCCTTCTAATTCAGAATCTTAGCAATAAACAGAAAGCAAACAAGAACAATTCTAACCTTTAGAAGCCTGTGTCTTTGGGCTGAACCAAGAAGAGCATGCCACTCAAGACTGGGCTGAACAAGCTCCTCTCTCCTCCAACACCAGGACCCCAGTCCTCCCCCGGCAGGAAGGAAGTGCTAGTCACAAGACCCAACTGCCACTCCCAGTTGGCCCTTCCCCCACACAAACTATTAGTCTAGTTACCTTTCCACAATCATCCCCTTTTTTTGTTGTGACCTTCCCAAGGTCACATATTTATATTATAGTTACCAATTTACTAAATCTATTCTAAGGATTCTTTGCAGGAAAGTAAGGGAAAGGATAATTTTGGGGTTTTACATTAAATTCAGTACAATACATGTTGAACAAAACTATTACAAAAATTTGAATATTAATGCTAATACTACTTACTCTACGTTGACTAAAACTAATACATTATGTATAGAAATTATTTACATATAATAAAACAATATACATTGTTCCACATCATGATGTCAGTAAAATAGAAATATCTATTGATCTTTCTATTTGCCCAAGACCTAATGGAACTAACTATATACATATTTACATTTTGCATAAATACAATTTCAGATACTTGTTTATATAAACAAGGTCTCTCAATGTCAGTTAGTGAATTTGTGTTTTGTGTCTAATAGTGTTGTGTTGAATTAATACTTATCAAGTTTCTTCAGATTTCCACTTCTCATGTTGACTGATGGATCTCTTCTTTCTTCCATGTTATGTATTGATGCATGCTATTTCCCTAATGTGTGAAATTACTTTTGTTTTATTATTTCAACACACTCAATCTTACATATAAGTCTCGTTTTCCATCTGTCCTCTAATATAAACAAATTTACAAGTTCAAAGTCTTAGCTGTCCATTTCAGCTTTTCCTCTTTGTTTTTTTTTGTCTCTAGCAACTTTTCTTGATGATTTTCCTCTGGGATGGTTTGAAATATTTTCCACAGGGATGTTTTTCCTCTGGGTTGCTTTTCCTCTGGGATGCTTTTCCTCTGGGTTGCTTTTCCTCTGGGTTGCTTTTCCTCTGGGCTGGGAAGTTGTCTCGAACATTATGTTTTACTATTATTTCTTTGTGGTGTACTTTTTATGTTAATCAGTTTTTTGTTTCCATTTCTCAGTACTATCTGTTGTCTAATTATCTTTGATGTCTGTTACAGTGGTGTTGAACTTTTTCTGGTTTCACGTGGGAACAGTGAAACCATGAGTCTTTCCCTGCAAGTTTTATAGCTGTTGGGGTAGTAAGCAATACTTCATGTGGTCCAGTCCATTTTATGTCTGTAGCCAATTTTCTATTGAAAATTTTTAAGTATACTATGTCTCCTGGTTTGATGTTGTGCAAATTGTAATCCAGGGGTACTGTTTGTTGTATCAAGCCCATTTCATGCAATTCTGCTATTCTTGTCTGTAAAGCTTGTATATATTTTGTTAATTGACAATCTCCACCTATCATGGCAATGTAAGCTGGTTTACAAGTCCTTCCTTGCCAAATTGTGTGCCATATAGCATCTCAAATGGAGAGATGTGCAAATCTCCACTGGGTCGTGTTCTAAGATGGAACAGAACTAATGGCAGAATGTTTGTCCAGTTTTGGTGTGTTTCTGCACAAAATTTTCTTATCAATGTTTTAATGTCTTTATTTAATCTTTCCACTTGCCCTGAACTTTGGGGATGATATGGTGTGTGGTATATTGCTTGTATTCCTAAATTTTTATAAATTTCATTTAATATTGACTGAGTAAAGTGACTTCCACAGTCTGAGTCCAATTTTGAGGGAATCCCAAATCTAGGTATGATTTCTTTGAATAGGATTTTGACCACAAATGTGAACCAAGAAGAGCATGCCACTCCAGACTGGGCTGAACAAGCTCCTTTCTCCTCCAACACCAGGACCCCAGTCCTCCCCCGGCAGGAAGGAAGTGCTAGTCACAAGACCCAACTGCCACTCCCAGTTGGCCCTTCCCACACACAAACTATTAGTCTAGTTTCCTTTCCACATACTTCCTAGCTGTGTGACCCTGGGCAAGTCACTTGACACCCATTGCCTTGCTCTTACTACTCTTCTGCCTTGGAACCAATACAGAGTATTGATTCTAAGATATAAGGTAAGGGTTTAAAAATATAGATAGATAGATATGCTGATGATTAATGTGGTTTTATTTTGTATCATGCAACTTTGATAAATTTGTTGATTATTTCCACTAGCTTTTTAGTTGGTTTTCTAAGATTCTTTAAGTGGACCATTATATCATCCACAGAGTGATAGTTTAGTCTCCTAATTGCCTTTTTTAATCCATTCAATTTCTTTTACTTCTCTGATTGCTAACACTAACATTTCTAGTGCAATGTTAAATAATAGAGATGATAATGGGCATCCTTGATTCACTCCTGATCTTATTTGGAAGTTTTCTAACTTGTCCCCATTGCAGATGATGCTTGCTGATGATTTTACATATATACTGTTTATAATTTTTAGGAAAGGGCCATTTATTCCTCTTCTTTCTAGTGTTTTCAATAGGAATGGGTTTTATATTTTGTCAAAGTCTTTTTCTGTACCAGTTGTGATATCATGTGATTTCTGTTGGTTTGGTTATTGATATGGTCAATTATTTATATGGATGGTTTTCCTGATATTAAAGCATCCTTGCATTCCTAGTATAAATCCCACCTGGTTATAGTGGATAATCCTTATGATAACTTGCTGTAGTCTTTTTACTGGTATTTTATTTAAAATTTTTGCATCTATGTTCATTAAGGAGATTGGTCTATAGTTTTCTCTCTCTCTCTCTCTCTCTCTCTGTTCTTGGTCTGCCAGACTTTGGAATCGGTCCCATTTTTGTGTCATAAAAGGAATTTAGTAAAACTCTTTCTTTGCTTATTTTGTCAACAAGTTTGTATCATATTGGGATTAGTTGTTTTTTGAATGTTTGATAGAATTCACTTCATTAGGTGCTAGAGATATTTTCTTAGGATATTCCTTGATGGCTTCTTCAGTTTCTTTTCCTGAGATGGAATTGCTTAAGTATTCTATTTCTTCTTCTGTTAATGTAGGCTTTTTATATTTTTGTAAATATTCACTCATTTCACCTAGATTGTCCTATTTATTGCCATGTAATTGGGCAAAATAACTCTTAATAATTACCTTAACTTCCTCTTCATTAGAGGTGAGATTACCTTTTCATCTTTGATACTATTAATTTGATTTTCTTCTTTCTTTTTTTATTAGATTAACCAGTACTTTATCTATTTTATTTGGTTTTTTTTTCAAAATACCAGCTCCTAGTCTTATTTATTAATTCAATAGTTTTTTGTTTTACTTTCAATTTTTATTAATTTCTCCTTTAATCTTTTAAGATTTTCAATTTAGTTTTTACCTGGGGGTTTTTCATTTTTTTCTCTTTCAAGATTTTTAAGTTGCATGCCCAATTCATTGTTCTCTTCCCTCTCTGATTTGTTGATATATCCACTCAGGGATATAAATTTTCTCCTGAATACTGCTTTGACTGGATCCCATATATTTTGATGTGTTTTTTTTCTCATTATCATTCTCTTCAATGAAGCAAGTAATTGTTTCTTTGATTTGTTCTTTGACTCACCAGTTTTGAAGTATTAGATTAATTTCCAATTCATTTTAAATTTACCTTTCAATAAGGTATTATGATTTTTATTGCATTATAATCTGAAATAAATTGCATTTATTACTTCTGCTTTCCTACATTTTTTTGCAAAGTTTTTATTTTCTAGTGCATGGCCAATCTTTGTATATCTGCCATGTGCTACTGAAAAGAGGGTGTATTTCTTTTTATCCCTATTTTTTTTTCTTCAAATATCTATTAGCTCTAATTTTTCTAATATTTTATTCACTTCCCTTACTTCTTTCTTATTTATTTTTGGTTTGATTTATCTAGCTGTGATAGGGGAAAGTTGTGGTCCCCTGCTAATATGGTTTTACTATCTACTTCCTCCTCAAGTTCCTTTAGTTTCTCTTTTAGAAAACTGGATGGTATGCCATTTGATGCACATATGTTGAGTCCTGATATTCCTTGATTACTTATACTGCCTTTCATCAAGATTTAATTACCTGGGGACAGCTGGATAGCTCAGTGGATTGAGAGCCAGATCTAGGGATGTGAGGTCCTAGGTTGAAATCTGGCCTCAGACACTTCCTAGCTGTGTGACCCTGGGCAAGTCACTTAACTCCCATTGACCAGCCCTGAACACTCTTCTGCCTTAAAACCAATACATAATATTGATTCTATGATGGAAGGTAAGGGTTTAAAAAAAGATATAATTACCTTCCTTATCTCTTTTAATCAAATCTATTCTTACTTTAGATTTGTCTGAGATCATAATTGCTACTCCTGCCTTCTTTGTCTCAGTTGCAGCCCAGTAAATTCTGCTCCATCCTCTTATATTTACCCTGTGTATGTCTACCTATCTCAACTGTGTTTCTGTAGACAACACATGGTAGGATTCTGGTTTTTAATACATTCTGGTATCTGCTTCCTTTTTATGGGTGAGTTCATCCCATTTGCATTCACAATTATGATTACTGTCTGTGTATTCCCCTACATTTTGACTTCTTTCTTTAATTCTACCTTTTTTCCTATCCCTCTTACCCTCCCCTCCAGCTTTTCATTTTTAGTCAGTCTTCCCCCTTTCCTCTCCCCAATGTTACTCCCCTTCCTTCCACTCCCTTCTTATTATTCCCCTCTCACTATAGTGCTTTTTAAACTACCTCCCATTCTCTCTCTCCCTGCTATTGCTCCCCTCCCCAGAAACCATCTATTACACTTCTAATTCTCTATTGTAAAAATGGAGACATGAACCCCAGACTCCAATCCCCAGAAGTCCTTGCTCTAGTTCCGGAGATGCTTTGTAATCTCACTTGAATTCTCACCTGGTCTGAGAAAAAATTATGATTTAAAAGGGTCTCTGCCTACAGCTCTCTCTCTTTCCTGTTGCCGCTTCCAAGCAGATGTGCCTCATGATATAAGTCAAATTGAATGGGCCTCTCAGCCCACCCAGGCACATGCTTTCTTACTGTATTTTCTTAAATTCTTAATCCTTAATAAACCTTTAAAAATATAATACTTCTAGCAGAGAAACTAATTTTTACCTGCCACAGTTTGGCCTAAATTTTAATCTTAACACTATAGAGCATGATACAATTCTCTGCCCCATGAATTTGAATGTTCTTCTCTTTCTAAGTCAATTCCAATGAGCATAAGATTTATTACCTGTTGCCAACCTCTTCTTACCTTCCAATGTATTGGTCACCTTCCCTGCCCCCACCTGTGTACTTCTTTATGAAATATATATTTACCCATTTTATCTCTTTTCCCATTTCTCTTAGTATTATCCTCTTTTTAACCACTAGGTTGGTTTTTTGTTGTTTTTGGTTTGTTTGTTTTTTTTTTTTTTGGGGGGGGGGTTGACACATGATACTATACAGTTTACCACTGTAACCTCTAAGTATACTTCTTCTAGCTATTCTGATGATGAAAACAATTTTTAAGTGTTACTGATATCATCTTTTCATATAGGAATACCAATCACTTGACCTTATTGAGTCCTTTATTTTTTTTCTTTCTTAATTACCTTTTTATGTTTCTCTTGAGTTCTGTATATGGCCATAATTTTTTCTATTTAAGTCTGGTCTTTTCTTCAGCAATGCTTGAAAAATCTTCTATTTTATTAAATGATCATACTTTCCCCTACAAGAATACAGTCAATTTTGCTGGATAGTTGATAGCTGATTCTTAGTTGTAGACCAGTTCCATTGCTTTCCAGAATATTATATTCCTTGCTTTCTGGTCCTTCAGTGTGGATGTAGTGTTAGGGGTAAAATTTAGGGTTGAGACTGAATATATTATATTGGTTGTTGCCAGGGATTTAAATACAATCTCAATGAAATACTCAAGTCAGTATGGAATTATATGGTGGTTTATTTACAATAGAAGGAAGAAATTAAGAAGAAGGAGAAGTAAAGGGTAGAAGATTTGCTCCAGCCTGGCCTAATTCAGGGGGGGTGGGGTTCAGAGGCTCCAGCCCAGGGGCCTTCTCAGAAGGTCAAATCTAACTCCACTTCCAGCCTCAAAGCCTCCTCCAAGATGAGGGGCCTCCTTGGAGGATAGTGCCTTCAGAAGGTCAAGGAAAAGGAGAGTCAGCTTTATCCCTCACAAAGGTCACTCAGGGAAACCATCTCATCTAAACCACACTACAGAGCTCCTCCCAGTAAAACTCCACCACCAAAGTCTGCCAAAGTTTCAAACATGCCAAATGCTGCCAAAAGCTCCTAACACATCTGAGTAAGCACCTCACAGGAAATGACATGAAATATATAGGCAGTTCTTTACATTACTACCTGTGTCTCACATGTACCAATGGTGGCTTAAGCTTGGCTTAGTACAGCCCAAGGGGTCAGTCAGTTGTTTCTGATTTGTCACTTGCTAGTACATGTAGGTCAGAGGCCATCCTCCCCTACAGTTAATCCTTAAGTGGGGGTATATATATATTCCTGGTAGCTAGAATTCTAAAGACTAGGCAGGGTGGAATAAATCTAAAATTCACAGCAGACAGGTCCTAAGTAATTTTGACTGTGGCTCCATGATATCTGAATTGTTTCTTTTTAGCAGTTTGTTGTATCATTTTCTTGATCTAGAAGTTCTTGAGCTTGGATATAACATTCTTGGGCTTTGTCTTTTGGGGATTTAATGCAGGAGGTGACCAATGGATTCTTTCAATTTTTATTTTACCCTCTTGTTCAAGAATATCAGGGCAGTTTTTGCACATAATTTCCTGTAGAATGATGGCCAGATTTTTCCTTGGTCATGATTTTCAAGTAGTCCAATAATTCTTAAATTGTCTCTCCTGGATCTTTTTTCCAAGTCATTTGTTTTATCAATGAGGTGTTTCATATTTTCTTCGATTTTCTCATTCTTCTGATTTTGTTTTATAGACTCTTGCTACCTTGTGAAGCTATTCGCTACTAATTGTTCAATTCTAATTTTTAGAGATTTAATTTCATTCCTAACTTTTTCATCCTCCTTTTCCTTTTAATCTATTTTTCTTCATAAGTCATGCTTTTATTTTTTACTTACTTTTCCTCATTTTTAAGCTGGTCAATTCTAGCTTTTAAGAAACTATTTTCTTGTTTTAGATCACATGATTCCTCTGTTTCCAGATGACCTATTTTGCTTTTTAAGCTTATTTCCCAATTTTATTCAAATTCTCTTAATTGTTTTTTAAATTTTTTTTTAGCTCTTCCAAATCCTGAGTCCAATTCATTGAAGGTTCTGAGGTATTGCTTGCTGTTCCTTGGTCCTTCTCTGTTCCATTTGTTCTTTGTTACGTGTATAGAAGCTGTCAATCATAACTTATTTTTTCTTCTTCTGTTATTTACTCATATTTTTCCTTCTTTTACCCTCCTCATGGGCTGTATTCTTGCTCCTCTGTTTGTTTGATCTATAATTTTGAGTTCTTCTACCCTGAAGGGGCTTCTTTTCTGCTCTGTTGGTAAACTGGATTAAGCCAATTGAGCAGATTCCTGAGGCTACTTCTTCCCCAGCTGCCAGCAGAGCAGTGAAGGTGAAGGTGAAGGTGAAGGTATGGAGGCTGAAGGTAGTTACCCTCTGTCCTCCCCTCTGCTCCTCTCTACCAGTTGCCTCTCCCTGTCAGCTACCCAGTCATATTCCTGAGCTTCCTGTGGTGGTACCAAGGTACTCTGTTGTCATCTCTCTCCTCCTAAAGAAAGAACTTTGCTAGGTACAAATAGCTTAGCTGTGGGGAGTAACAAGCCTGGTTTAGAGAGGAGCCAACACAGGCTGAATACTAAAGCCGGGGAAAATCACAGACTCACCCTCCTTCTCTTTCCTGGCCAAACTTTAATATCAGATACCCCTTCTTTGCCTTGCTTTGAAGAGGAAAGTACTCCATTCTCTCTCTCTCTCTCCCTTATACCACCAAATACACTCCTCTATTACAGTTCTACTGTAGATCTCAGAGAAATAGGTGGGGGAGGGGTGTTGGATCTTTCCCTTGTACCTGAAAATTTGACTTTATCTAAGTACCTTTCAGGTTAAATCGAGTATCAGAGACCTATGGCTCTGTCTTGTTGAGTTTGGCTTTCTGTCTACTCTGAAGCACTTATTTTTGCTATTGGTGTGGAAGGAAAATCACAGAGGATTCAGCTTCTGCTACTTCTAAGCTGCCATCTTGACTCCACCTTTGGAAGAATGAATCTTGCCATCCACCCTCATTATATACATATTCTTACCACATCCCCTTTATTTTCTAGTTTTAGTATTATTATCAAATGTTGTCATTAATATTGAAGGGAAGATCTCAGAATGTAGGATGAATACTTAGGAACATTTATTATGAGATTTATGGGAAAATATTGTTAGATTTTTTTTGAGAGGAAAGAGTTAAGGTCTCCTCCTAGTATAGTTTTATCATCTCTTTCCTCCCATAATTAATTTAACTTTCCCTTTAAGAATTTGGATGCTATGTCATTTGGTAAAAATATAATTAATAGTGACATTACTTCATTATCTGAGCAAGATAGTTTCCCTACTTATTCCTTTTAACTGTCTATTTTATCATTGCTTTGTCTAAGAGCATGATTTCTATTGTTGTCATTTTTACTTCACCTGAAATATAATTTTTTTCTGCTCCCAGATCCTTATTTTAACTCTTTGTATGTGTCTCCATTTCAAGTTTGTTTCTGGGAAACAAAATATTGCTGGAGTATGGCTTTTAATTCATTCTGTTATCTTCTTCCATTTTATGAGTGCATTCATCTGATTCATATTCATAGTTATGACTGCTAATTTCAATTCTGCCCATCAATCATATAATATATTATTTGTAATAATATATTACATATTCTCTCATTTTACCCTGCCCCTTCTCTAGGGTTCATTATGCTTCAAAGGATTGCCTCCTTTATCTGTCCTCCCTTTTATCATTTACTGTCAAAGTCCCTTCCCCTCCTACTTCCCTGTTGGTTAAGACATATTTCTATGGCAATTTGACTGTGTATAGGTAGTCTTCAGACTTCAAATCAATTCAGATAAGAGTGGGGTTAAAGCCTTGCCCAATCCCTCATCCCACACCATTTTCCTTTCCACTCTTCTTCACATGCCTCTTTGGTGTGAGATAATATTCCTCATTTTTACTGTCCCTTATCGCTTTTCCTAGTATAGCCCTTTTTCTTACATATTCAGTTTTTATATCATCCCATTATCAAGTAACACCAATGCCCTTCTAAATGTCCTAATAATGATAATGTTTTTAGGAGTTACATTTATTATCTTCCCATAGGAATGTAAACAGTTAAATTTTATTAAATTCTTTCTGAATTCTCTTTAATTTTTACCTTTTATGCTTATCTTCAATCTTGAATTTGAACATCAAATGTTCTATTCAGCTCTCATCTTTGCATCAGAAATGCTTGAAAGTCTTCTATTTCATTAAATATCCATTTGTCCCCTGAAGGATACTCTGTTTTGCTGGGTAAGTTATTTTTGGCTGCAGTCCTAGCTCTTTTGCCGTCTAGAATATAATTTCCCAAGCTTTACACTGCTTTAACAACTTTCTCCTTACTCTGTCCTAGGAGATCTGGGATTTGACTACCATATTCTGGGTACTTTTATTTCCTGGTAATAATTACTGGGGATTTTCATTTGAGGATCTCTTTCAGGAAATAAGAATTGGGTTCTTTCCAATTCTATTTTACCCTCTGGTTCTAGGATATTGAGGCAGTTTTTTTTTTTTAAATTCATAATCTCTTGAAAAACCATGTCTAGGGTCTTTCTTTGACCATGGCTTTCAGGTAGACCAATACTTCTTAAACTATCATTCCTCAATTTATTTTCCAGGTCAGTTTTTTGTTTGTTTGTTTGTTTGTTTTTCTGATGTGATATTTCAGATTTTCTTCCTTCTATTTTTTTTTATTCCTTTAATTTTGCTTTATTGTTTCTTTCTGTATTGTGGAATTATTTGCTTCTACTTTTTCAATTCTAATTTGTTAAATAATTTTTTTTTTCTTCAGTGAGTTTATGCAGCTCTTTTACCAAGCTATTAACTATATCATTTTTTTAATGCCCTTCCTTCTATCTTAAAATGCATATTGCTTCTAAGGCAGAAGAGAAGGGCTAGGCATTGGGTATTAAGTGATTTGCCCAGGGTCACACAGTTAGGAACTGTCTGAGAGCATATTCAAACCCAGAATATTCCATCTCTAGGCCTATTAATTATCTCAATAATTTTCCTGCATTCCTCTCATTTGTTTTTCCATTCCTTCCTCTATTATTCTTATTTGATTTTTAAAACCATTTTTAGTTCTTTGAGGAATTCTTATTGGGCTTGGGTGAAATTCACATTTTTTTCTTTGAGAATTTGCTCATATTTATTTTGATATTATTGTACTCATCTGAGTTTTTGTCTTAATCTTCCCTGTCAACATACTATTTTATTTGATCAGGGTTTTTTTAGCCTCTTTATTACCCTGAACTCTTTGTTAAAGTTAGAATCTGTTCTCAAAGTGGGATTGGGAAAAGCAGGTCACTATCCCCTTCAGGATTCTTCAGGCTGCTGTTCACAAAGATAGTTCCAAAGGTTTGGATGTTTTCAATTCTTCCAAAGTGGTATACCTATGGCAGTGATGGGCAACCTTTTGATCTTGGTGTGTCAAAATTTGCCAAAAAACTGAGCATAACTTGGGTGGTGTGTCACTTTGAGAAAAAAACCATAATTTCATTTTATTTATAGTTTAAATAATAATAATGTATAATTATAATATATAACTGTATTTAATAAAGCCAAAACTAATTATTTAACTTACCTGCTTAGTGACTTCTTTGTTCATCTATCAGTCAGTTTCTTTTGTTGGTCTTGATATTATTTAACTTGTGTGGGGTGCGGTGAACTAAGATAAGTGAGGGAGAGGGGTAATTCTTTAACTAACCTGTCTATTATTGACTTTTTTGTTGCTGAATTTCATTGACTAAATCTTCAACTGAAGGTTGGTGTTTTGTACACTTCAAGCCCAAGCAAGTGCTACTAACTTCATCTGTCATCCTGACTTTCCTATTATTATTGAAGATGTTACCCTTTCTTTCAGTCACCAAAGCCCACCACTTCAGTATTTTCCTCATCTCCTTACTTATAGACACTCAATCTGTTGTCAAACCTTTTCATATCTACTTTCACAACACCTCTCTTGTACTTCCCCTTTTCTCTATTCACACATCCTAGTCCTTCACCTCTCTCCTGTACTATTGCCATAAACTTCTAATTGGTCTTTCTACATCTTTCCCACTTTTGGTTTACCCGCCACTTTTCCTAATATACAAATATTACAATGTTACCTCTTCCATATGCATTAAACTCCAGTGGTGATTTGATGCAGTACAGTTACCTCTATCTAATCCATTTATTAATATTCTTACATATCGAAGGTAGAGTTTCTATATGGCCTCTGTTAGCCTTCTGGAAAGGAATGTTTTTAATCTCCTTTACTTTTTTCAGAGATTTCAGAGATTTTATTCCCTCCCCTCTCTGGATCACAGAAGGCAACACCTGATAAGCATATATAAATGATATATTTTGTATTTCTATTTATCGGTTCTTTCTCTGGTACAAATCATTCTTCAAATATTATTTCTGTAGCTGTATATAATGTTCTCTTTGTTCTACTCATTTCGCTCTTCATTATTTCATGTAGCTCTTTCCAAGTTTT
This sequence comes from Monodelphis domestica, assembly GCF_027887165.1. Taxonomy (NCBI): domain Eukaryota; kingdom Metazoa; phylum Chordata; class Mammalia; order Didelphimorphia; family Didelphidae; genus Monodelphis; species Monodelphis domestica. The sequence continues at coordinate 307,548,748 of NC_077229.1, read as the reverse complement.
TTTTTTTAAGTAACCTGCTTATCATTTCTCATTGCTCAACTGTATTCCATCACAATCATATACCACAATTTGTTCAGGTGTTCCCCAGTTGATCAACATTCCCTCAATTTCCTGTTCTTTTCCACCACAAAGAGAGCTGCTATAAATATTTTGAAACACACAGATTCTTTCCCTTTTTTTCTCTTATCTCCTTAGGAAATAGATACCAAAATTGTATTGATTGGTGTAAGAGTATGCACAGTTTTTAACTTTCTGGACATAATTATAAATTGTTCTCCAAAATGGCTGGATCACAGTACCACCAACAATTTATTCATGTCTCCTTTTTTCTATATCCTCTCCAATATTTGTCATTTTGCTGTTGGATTATTTTAACCAATCTGATAGGCATGAGGTAATATCTCAGAATTGTTTTGATTTGCATTTCTCTAATCAGTAGTGATTTAGAGCATTGTTTTTCATATACCTATATATGGCTTTGTTTTTTCTCCATTTAAAAGCTGCTTGTTATATCTTTTGACCATTTATTATTTGGTAGATGACTCATTCTTATAAATGTGACAGAGTTCTCTATACATTTTATTTTATTTATTTATTTATTAATTAAACCCTTACCTTCTGTCTTGGAGTCAATACTGTGTATTGGATTCAAGGCAGAAGAGTGGTAAGGGCTTGTCAATGGGGGTCAAGTGACTTGCCCAGGGTCACACAGCTAGGAAGTGTCTGAGGTCAGATTTGAACCTAGGACCTCTCGTCTCTAGGTCTGACTCTCAATCCACTGAGCTACCCAGCTGCCCCTCTTCTCTATATATTTTAGAAAAGAGAGTTCTATCCAAGAAATTTTATAACATTTTCCCAATTTTCTGCTTCCTTTCTTATTTGTACAAAAAACTTTTTAATGCAATCAAAATTATCAGTTTTACATATCATGAATGAAAAGTTTGTGCTGATAATCAAATACATTTAATCATGGCTCTAAAGAACTAGTGATGAAACACATAATATGGAAAGCCATTCATCATTAGGTCTCTTTCTACTTTTCTATTAGCCTTACATGTTAACCCCATCCATTTGATGAGAGAGGGAGAGAAGGAATATGGATCATAAAATGTCAAAAATAATTATTAAAAACTATACATATATATAATCTAGAAAAGAAAAATATAAAGTGTAAAAAAAGAAATAAAGTTATAAGAACTCTGGGTCACTAGCCAGAACTGGGATAAAATCTTTAAAAAATTAAAAAGATAGCTTAAATCCAAGGAAGTTTTCAGTTCCCTTAGCTATTAGTGCTTTCCCTAAGAGATAAATTTATACTACTCTGCATATATCTTTAATCTATCTACTTATTTGCCTTTTTTCTTTCCCCAACAGTGCACTCTTTAGGGAAGTATTTTTGCCTTTTCTATCCACAGGAATTAGAACAGTGGCACCTATTAAATGCTTAATGAATCCTTATTGATTGACTGATGACCTAGAACCATAGATTGTCTATTCAACTGTATTTCATGGTATAGACATTTAGCATTTTCAAACTTGTTTGATGGTTTGGTTTGGTTTTTCTGTGTAGACAGTTGGGCCAACCTCTTTTTATGATTACAAATCTCACTTAAAGTGGATTTGCAGAGTTTAGGGACTTGATAAGAAGAGCATTATGTCATCCCCAAAAGGAAGTAAATCACTACCATTTAGAAATGTTAGTTTTCTAAGGTATTTTGAGTTAGCCATTCTCCATGATGGTGGTAAATATCTTTGATAAGCACATATTCCTTGCATGATATTAATAATCTGTACATTGGGAGTAGTAAGCTAGATAGTTTCAAAGGGTTCCTTCAATTCTAAATTCTGGTGAGCCTATTAGCCAAATGGATAATAATGAAAGGAGCATGCGAATGAAAATAAATGCCAAAATGCTGCTTCTTGAGTATGTGCTGCTGAATTGTGAACTCCCCAGGGATGTAGTCATTAAACCAAAGGTAAAACACAAGCGAAGTAGTTATTTGTTGTATTATTACTTCAGTGAGGAAAATTGACTCCTTGCTTAGCTGTCAGGGAAAATAATGTATTTCCTTGTCACCTTATTTATCCACCTGCAGTAAAGTAAATATAGTCTAAGTCATTATTTATTTAGCTTTTGCAAGACACCCATCCTGTAATAGACTATAAATGGTATTAGAAAAAGAAACTTTGTTTTCATCATTGCAGAGAAAATGTATTTGAGTATTATATTTCAAAAGAAACAATTAATATATAAAAGTTAACATTTGGAAGAAGAACATATGTCCAAAAGAAATCATTTAAGTTGTTTTCTTACTTTATTTAGCCACTTAAAAACTAAGAGTTTATAATATTTACATTCACATAAGCAAATATATGTCTTCCATGTGGCAAATGATTTTTTAAAAATGACATTTACTTTGCTGAGTCATATATATTCTTGTGGGAATAAATACACACATGATGTCTTTCATAAAGTCATTGTATAATTTTTAAACTTTAACTTTTGAACTTGAGTGATTTATGTTATTTTGTATGACAGAACCATTTGGTTTGAGAAAAGAAACAAAATGGTAAAATTTTTATAATTTCTACTGGCTTGAATTCTATTTTTACATACAACCTACCTTCCTATCTAGGTACAACTTCTCTTTATGTCAGAAGACCTAAAATATTCTAATATGGCTTGTATAAAGGTATAATATAGTTATCATAATCTTTATTAAGTATTCTTATAAATACCATTTATATTGGGTTGTTTTTAACATACTGTATGTTAAGGCAAAACAAAAAAGTTTACATATAAGTATACATGAATTTCATGAAGTCTATAGACTAGTCTCTCGGTAACCGAGGATGTCGATTGTCTTTGTGCCTTTTCATCTATGATAGATGAGTGTGCACAAAGACTCTTGTGCGTGAAGGAGATTTAAGTGGAAAAGCTGATGCATAGAGACAGTCCCACTCTCTCGGCTTTGGAAGCCTGGGTCCAGTGGCACAAAAAGTCATTACATCTGGAGACTTCCTCAGCTGCATTGGATGGCCCTGTTGTCTTTTGTGCTCCAACACGCCCTAAGCACTTCACAGTGCTTTGCTGCATCGCCCTCTCAGCCGTTGAACCTTCTTATTGGTTTCTTCCATCTGTTCCGCCGAAGCAGTCTTCACATGCTGGGTGAGCAAAGCCCTGGTTCACCAGGAGTTGGTAACCCGATGGCTACCCTGACAAGGTTTAGCCGGCCTGTCGAAGCCATTGCCTGGGGTGTGGCCGCTGCCGCATACTAGCAGCTACTGGGAGCCACAGGTAAGAGCTGGGTGTCAGGTGGGGGTCAGAGGCTGGAGAGATGCCCTAGGAGGGCACGACAAGCCCTCCATACCAAGGTGCTACCCCTCCCTGAATAGTATATATAGTAGGGGAAAATAACTAGCAGTATATTCCTTTAAGGAACTAAACTATTCACCATGAAGGAAAACCTGAAAATTTGAAAAAGAAAACATTACTGTGAAAAAAATCATGAGATAGAAGTCAGAAATCCTTAGGCTGAATATCAGCTTTGTCACCAACTAGCTCTGTAAATCAGAACAAATTATTTAACTTTTCTGGGCTTCAGTTTCTTCACCTGTAAAAATGGGGTGTTAGATGATTTTGAGAGCCTCTTCTGGCTCTAAGATATTCTGTTCCTATAGCTTTTAAAGATGAATTTATTGAAATGTTTTTATTCCATAATTCCAACATGGGTGGAAGAATGTAGGGGAAAGATATCTGTTTGGGTCTGAAGACCTGCATAAAAGTTCTGCCTCTGACACATACTTCTATGACATATCCTAAACAAATTACATCACATCTCAATGTTTCAGGCTGAATCAGCAAACTAGGGGTCAGCAAACTAGGACCAGTGAGTGGGATAAAACATTTTGTAGGGCTAGCAAGCTAAGAATATTTGCCTATGTATTTTTAATACAATCAAATTTTACTAAAAACCGTAAAAAAAAAAAGTCAACTCATGAGACCATTCAAAACCAGAATCTGGATGGATTTGTCTCACAGGACAGAGTTTGCTGACCCATGCTTTAAAACAATAAATTGCAAAATTGGTGCTGACCAGCATCTGTTGATAGAAATTCCAGTGCCAGTTGTAAAAAATAGACTCGAATACAGGACTACAATCCCCACGAGCCTTTGCTCCACTTCCCCAGAATGCCTTGTAATCTCACCTGGGCCGAGATCGAGAAGGTATTTAAGCTGATTCAAAGGCTTTTGAGGCTCTCTGGGCTCTTTTTGGACTTCCATTTTGGAGCAGGCGCGTCTCTTGCGTGATGTGATGTTATTTTGTCTAGGCCTCTAGCCTAGGCACATGTTTCTTACTTGTATATTCTTTAATCTTTAACCTTTAATAAACCTCTAAAAAATATAATACTTCTTGCAGAGAGAAACTAATTTCTACCTACCTCAGATGCCTCAGTCTCCCCATCTCCCCTAAAATTTAATCTTTACACAGTGAAGCTAAAACTCTAAAATTCCATCTAACTAACTTTGGCTTGCTTTTTTAATTTGGTCAAAGAGTTTTCATGAATATATCAGATACTAGGTGACATACATTTTGGCCAATGTTCCACGTATCGATTGCTTATTATATATTACAAGTTTGAATTGTTTTTAGTGATGGCAATGATGGGATCTTGTTTTAAACTTATTTATTTAACCAATGAAAATTTGCATAAATTTTCATTTTGCAACAAAAACACAAAAGAAAACAAGTCAACCTAGAGGCAGCAAGGTGATACAATGAATCTTGAAAATAATTTCAAAACCACCCTTGAACACTTGCTAACTAAGCAAATTTTGTCAAGTCATTATCTGCCTCAGTTTACTCAACCATAAATTGATTTTCATAAGAGCATGTACCCCTTGTAGGGGTTGTTGTTAGCACCAAATGAGATAAAATTCATGAATTTTTGTTTAGCATAGTATGAGATACACAATAGCTACTTAATAAATGCTCATTCCTTTCCCCTTCCCAAACAGAGGATCTGCTGGATTTCAATGTAACTGCTCAAACACATGGCCATTTGATCCCAATCTTGATTAGAAGGTTATAATCAACTTAGTTCTCTATTTCTCTCCTTCCCTCCCCTCCCTCTCTCCCTGTCCCTCTTTCCCTCTTTCTCTCCTCTCTTATTCTGAGAAAGGGTTCATGGCCTTCATCAAAATGCCAAAGGGGCCTATGACACATACACAAAAACAATTAATTGTCCTAGACACTGGAAAATTAGGAAGTCCAGATACAGTGAAAGTCTGTTGTCTAATCAGTTGACCAAGGGCGAACTAAGGCATTTGGTAAGAATCTGCTATCAGTCAGTCTTAAAGCAATGCCATTAAAAACTTGTTTCTTAGAAAATTAAAAAGAAGAATTTAGATAATTAGAACATTCATTCAGTACTTACTATGATCCAGAAATTGTATTAAGTGCTGGAAATATAAGGAAAAAGATATAGTCTCTGTCCTTAAGGAACTTACATTCTTTATATTGTATACAGAGTTATACATCATACATTGTTTTGTGATTTAACAACTAATTTTATTATTTTATTGTTTTAATGTTTAATGAAATACAGTAACAAAAGTGCTATAAAATAGTTATAAAATATATAACTTTTTTGTTAGCCATATGTACTTTTAAATAAAAGGGGGTTTTCTTTTGGGGGGGTTGGGGTAGCTATAGTTAAATTTTGTGAAATATGTGTCTATATTGTTTTTATTAACTTTAAATTCTTTATCTGAATAAGGATTTGTTCAGTGGTGTGCTGGTAAATGTTTAACAACTCTCTCTCTCTGTGTCTCTGTGTTTCTCTCACTCTGTCTCTGTCTCTGTCTCTGTCTCTCTGTCTCTGTCTCTCTGTCTCTCGGTCTCTCTGTCTCTCTGTCTCTCTCTCTCTGTCTCTGTCTCTCTCTCTCTGTCTCTGTCTCTCTGTCTCTCTGTCTCTCTCTCTCTGTCTCTCTCTGTCTCTCTCTCTCTCTCTCTCTCTCTCTCTCTCTCTCTCTCTCTCTCTCTCTCTCGTGTGTGTGTGTGTGTGTGTGTGTGTGTGTGTGTGTGTGTGTGTGTGTGTGTGTGTAGCAAGGAGTGGCAGGGATATAACACATAATCAAATAATATCAGGCTTTTAAATTTCACAGAATCTCATAGTTCAAAGGAACCCTAGAGGCCATCTGGTACAAACTGATCCCAAAGAGGAATGTCTTCTATTCCCATGGAGTGATCAATCAGTTAATCTCTGTTTGAAGATCCTCAGGAAGAAGCCCTATTCCTATCAATTGTTCTTTATTGACAACTTGCTTATGCCAAGCATAGATCTCTCCACTTCTGCACATTTTTTCCTAGTTCTAATCTCTGAGGTCAAACCTAAAAAATATAATCCTTCTGCCTTATGACAGCCCTGCACAAATTTGAAAGGATATAGCATGGCTCCTCACACTATCTCCTCTACCCTAAACACAAACAATCCCTGCACCCTAGTCTCATGTGGAATATATTAAGGATCTTCAATATCATGATCACCCTCCTTTGGCCATTCTACAGATGATCAATGTCCTTGCTAAAATGTGATGTCCAGGATTTTGTACAGCAGGCCAGAGTTGTCATGATTTCAACATGAAAGAATTTATGATGTACAACAGTTCATTTATTATAAAGGTTTTAATATTTCTATTTTGAAAAGTACCTTGTCTAGAATTTATTTCTCTGCAATATTAATGATAAGAAAAAAATGTACCAAATGCCTTTCCCTCAAATCCATTCCCAGGAATAGATATTATCAGGACTGATTTTAAACAAAGTCAAATATGAAGGCTAAAGAAATTCATTCCTTTTCTCCATGCCTTTCTATGATGTAAGGTCTACCAAGGGTCCCCCATTCTCTCCAGTATAAACATTCTGGTCTACATTTTGTATGGAGTGTTGATATTGGGAGTCTTTCTACATAGCAACTTTTGCATATATGAAATATCTTTTTATTATTAATGAAAATGATCTATTTGTTTCCTTGAAAGATAAAATAATGGTAAAATTAAGAAAATGAAAATGACTTCTTAGGGGAAAAGTATTATATATGCTATCCAGTTATATGGCTTCACCCAAAAAACACATTTCCCAGCTGCTCTACCTTATGGAATCTTTCTTTGATGATATCAAATTATCATTCGGATGCAATAAGTTTCAAATTCTTAGTGTAAATAAAAAAAAAAAGACAAACACAAGATACTTTGAGCTTGATTCTCAAATTAATCCAGTAGCTGAACATTTTACATATATGTACATATATACGTGTGTGAGTGTATATATATATATTACTTTCCTCCAACTAGGACTTGTCAAGCATAAAGTTATCAAGGAGAAAGTTGTGACTATATATATCAAGAAATTTATTGACACTAAAATCAAAGTTTAGTTGGAAAAACATATTCCAAACAGTTAGCAATTATGCCAAGTCAGCCTTTCAGAAAAAGAAAACAAACCATAAAAATGTGGGCAACTACCTAACAAAAACTCACATGATATTTCTAAAGTATAGGGTTCATAACCCTAAGGCACTATGAAAAAATTAATACTTCCTCATCAAAAAGTAAGAAGATTGGTAAATATTTCCCAAGTGCATAACAAAAAGCTTAAAAAAATCCCCAAACAGAGCCATCTATTTAGAACTGGGGAAGTGGGGAGAAAGAACCTTGGAAACAATTCAATAGAACCCACTTATTTCTTAGGTATAGAAAGTGATGAGTAGAAGTTATAGAAGAATCTAAGTGATACTTCCTAATTTTAAGCAAGAAGCAAAAGCTATCAAAGTGCCCTGTTGATAGTCACAAAGGTGCTAAGTGGCAGAGCCAGGATATTTTTTGAGATATGCAATTATCACTTCACAAAGCAACATTAATGATTCAAAATAGACATGAAAACCTCTAAAGACTTATCAACTTGGAGACATATAAAATTATGCAAAGTGAAATAAGAAGAATAAAAAAATTGTATGCAGTAATAGAAATAATTCATAATGATCAACTGTGAATGACTTAACCTTTATCAGCAATGCAAAGTTTCAGGACAATACTAGGGGACTCATGACAAAAAAAAACCCATCAATTACCATAGAAGAAACTGATGGAGTCCAAATGATGATTGAAATATGTTGTTCTTCACTTTATTTCGTCATGAATTATTCTCCAGTGTAAGTGATATGTCTTCTTTCTCAACATGATGATCATGGAAATATGTATTGCATAATACAAGTACAACATGGATCATATTATCTGCTGTCTACAAAAAGGACAGGAGATGGGATGGAAGACAGAAGGGAAGGCAAGAACATGGATCACAAAATGTCAGAAAATAATTATTTAAAGATTTATCAACATGTAAAGTAAAATAAATTAAAAAAAAGAGAAACATGACATTACACTTTCAAAATTGTCATACTTGTCTCTGCTTCCTTTGGAACTTCTTTCTATTCTCTTTTATACTTTTTTTTTCAAGCATTACAATGGTCTATGGAAGGTGACATCACCAGTCCCTCCACAATTCTCCCCATCCATCTTCACAACAAAAAGAGAAAGAAAAAATATTTTTAAATAAATCATAACAGATAATCAAACACAATCCATACAATGATGATATCTAAAAATGTATGACTTTCTGCATTGATAGTTCATAAGCTCTCAGGATGTAGGTAACATGTTTTATTGTCATTGGTCATTTATCTGAGTTTTTAACTCTTTCAAAGTAGTTTTTCTTCACCATATTTTGTCCTGGTGTAATTGTTCTCCTGGTTCTTCTCACTTTAATTTGAGTTACTTCATGCCAATCAGAATTCTATGAAATTATCTCTTTCATCAATAGTAGTGGTAGTCTCTCAGTGACTAAGAATGACTATTGTCTTTGTGCATTATCATCTATTGATGCACCCTCATGTGGCTTTGCAGTCCAAAGGCTGAGGTGCAGAGTCTGTGGCACATGGGGCATGGGACGCCAGTTGTTACGGGAGGTGCGGTTGTGGCCTGGTGTCGGCATTCACACGCAGTGGCAAGACCTCGACGTGCTCATCTTCAAAGGTGGTGGCGGCATGGTTAATGTGGGTTCGCCAGCTGCTTCTGACAGAGGCAGTGAGTTCTAGTTGCTTTGGTGTCATGCCAGTCTACTTCAAGTTGGACTTTGGCTGATCCTTGAATCTCTTCTTTGGTCGACCTTGTTTCCTGAGTCCAGCTGACAGTTCACCATAGAATACCTGTCTTGGTATTCGCTGTGGGTCCATGAGGATGACGTGTCCAAACCATCGTAGCTGGGTTCTGAGGACCAGGACTTCGATGCTGGTGGAGTTGGCTCTGTCGAGGACTTCCTGGTTGGTGATTTGGTCCTGCCATCGGATCCTCATGATTGACTGGAGGGAGAGTTGGTGGAATTGCTCCAGCTGTTTCATGTGCTTCTGGTACAGTGTCCATGTCTCACAACCATACAGGAGCGAGCTGAGGACCACTGCGTTATACACTTTGAGCTTCATCGCAGTGCTCACACCTCTGTGTTGGAGGACTTTGAGCACAGCTGCCTGAGTGCCTGGCTGGCCTTTTGGATCCTGGCATTGATCTCGTGGTCTAGGGACCCGTCGTTGGCGATGGTGCTGCCCAGGTACTTGAAAGTGTTGACGTTAGAAAGCTGCGTGCCGTCGATTGTAATGCACGGCTGGTTAGTTGGCCTCCCTGGTGCGGGTTGGAACAGCACCTCTGTTTTGCTGAGGCTGATAGTCAGGCCAAACAGTTTTGTTGCGGTAGAGAACATGTCCACAATGGTTTGAAGATGATTTTCTTGGTGGGCCATGAGAGCACAGTCATCTGCGAAGAGAGCTTCCAGGATGAGTCTCTCTGTTGTCTTTGTTTTTGCAGTCAGGCGGCGAAGGTCGAATAGTGAGCCATCCTTTGATGTAGACGTCCAGGTCTAGATCCATCACAGCGTGTCGTAATACTTGTGTGAAGGATAGGTTGAATAGTACCGGAGCGAGGACACAGCCTTGTTTCACACCATTGGAGATGTTGAAGAGATCAGAAGTCTCTCCACCAGATAGAACTTCCCCTGTCATGTCGACATGAAAGAGCTGGATCAGTTTGATGAATTTTGCTGGGCAACCGAGCTTGCTGAGGATAACCCACAATGCATCCCTGTTCACTGTGTCGAACACCTTCATCAGGTCTATGAAGACATTGTAGAGACTCAGGTTCTGCTCAAGGCATCTCTTTCATCCCTTTCTATGATACAATAATATTCCATTACATTTATATACCTTAATTTGTTCAGATTTTCTTCAACTGGCTAAGAGGCAATCTAGGAGACTCTTTCTGATTCTAGGTTTTTTTTTCCTTTTCTTTTTTGTTCCAACTTAAAGATCAAGAAGTTTGTTTTCCTTGTGATTAATTCCTCCCTATTATTAAACTCTCTTTATTTCATTAATTATCTCATTTTGTTTGCTTATTAAATTTTATCTATTTCCAGATAAGGTAAATTATATTTGTATGTATGTATTCATATGTGTGTATAAGTAAGGGAAAATGTAAAATAAAGTAAAAAGAAATAAGACTAAAATAAATACACATTATACATATGTAGGAAATAATTGAAGAAATTATATTATGCTCATCATAGATGATGAATAGCTTTCAATATACACTTATTAACATAGAACCAAAATATTTAAAAGAAAGGCTAAGCAAAATAGAGGGAAATAATTTAGCAAAATTATAATAGTGAGGGATCTTATTGTACTACTTTCAGATCTAGAGAAATCCAACCAAAAGATAAATAAAAAGTATACTGCTTTACTGTAACTTCAGAAAAATTAGAAATTATAGATCTAAGGCAATAATTTGATTTGAATAGAAAGTATTAGAAAGCTCAGAAAAAATAGATATTAGAAATACTAGAAAGTATATAAAATGGTGTTTTCTAAGTAAAAAGAAGTCCTTTTAACTGGGTTATAATGATCTTTCTATATATGATAAAGAAAAGAAGAAATGATAAACACATCATTTACTGATCATGAGGTAATAAAAATTATATTTCATAAAAAGTTTTTAAAGAAGAATTAAACATAACTGAAGGATAAATAACATAATTCTAAAGATGCTATGCATAAAAGAACAAATTATGAAAGCAATAAAATTTTTCTTATGAGATAAAATAACAATAATGAAACAATATCCAGAGCAGCAGTAAGGGGAAAATTTGTATCTCCATGTGTTTTTATCTTATCAGCAAAAGAGAGAAAAAGCAAATCAATGAGACATGAAGTTTAAAATGCTTGACCTTGAACACTCAAACTTGAAATAAAAAAATTATCATCTAAAAAACAAAGTAGAAATTTTGAAAACTAATGAATGTTTTAATAAAATTGAATGATAAAGGTCATTGAGTTGACAAATAAAATAAAAATCTGGGTTTTTTCCCAAAAGATTGATATAATGTGTAACAGCTAAGGTAGTTTTTTAAAGGAAAGAAGAAAAGAAATCTGTTTATGTAAAAAATGAAGAAGGATAACTTGCAACAATTTGAGAATGATCAGAAAATGATGTGTCCAATTACATGCTAAATAAACAAGATTTTTCATATTTCTACTTTCAATTGTTTCTGTGTCAGTGTGTGTATTCAGCCCTCCTTTGTCCATTTTAGAAGAGTGAAATTATCATATACCCACTTTTCCCAAACCTTCTTCCATATTTATATATACACATCTCAGGTACTTAAATTATGGGAGGAAGAAAATTCCATTCCTTTTTCTGTCAAGGACTCAGAAAAATCTATCCACCAGGGCCTCTATTTTTTCTTCTTTAACTCTTGCAGTTCTCTTATGAAATTAAGTTTCTGAAGAGGAATTTGTTTCTTATTTCTCTATTAGAATATAAAAACTGAATCATTATGCATCTTCTAATAACTAAAAGAAATTCACTAGATTTTTCTGGATACTTGAATCTACAATTGAAATTCCTAGTGAAATTCCTTTTCTTAAAAAATATTTAATGTTTTCTTTTTCATTGTTATTGTTCAGTCATTTATGTTGTGACCAACTCTTCCTGACCCCATTTGGAGTTTCCTTTGCAAAGATACTGAGTAGTTTGCCATTTCCTTCTGTAGTTCATTTTACATATGAGGACCTGAGGCAAATGGAGTCAAATGACTCACCCAATGTTGTCCAGTTAGAAATTTCTGAGGCCAGATTTGAACTCAGGAAAATAAGTCTTCCTATTTCTAGGCCCAACACTGTATACACTGTGCCACCTCACTTCTCTCTTCCATTAAAACTCCATTTTCCCCATTGACTGCAAAGTTTCTTATACTGAGGTACAGAAACTCTTTTTTTTACTATATTGCTAAATACATTTAAATAAAAATTATTACCTTTATAGTGTCATTTATTTCATTGTATAGATTCAAAACCATTAGAGAAAAGATCTAAAACTAGGCTACCAAAGTGGCCTAAAGAATGCACAAATAAGCAAAAAATTCTGCTGTAGGATTAAATTCAGCTGTGTGTAGTAAGTTATTGTTAATTTCAATGTATATATATATATACATATATATGTCTTTTGAATTATTATATTTTACGATCCCCTGTGCTTTTTAGGAAAAGCTACATAATCTTTACTGTAAACCCTTATCACCTGAATTCCTCATTTCTATATGCTTGCAATATTTTTACTATCTTTACTATTTTTTGTGGTCTTCTGGCTAACATTTGTGCATTTCTAGAGTGGAAGATATCATTTACTCTCATTTCTCATTGGATTTTTTGAACATTATTTTTCCTTGTGCAAACTTTTTGTTTTTCGTTCATGGAGTAGGAATGTGAAAGTTGGGTAGTCTACCTCTCTTTGAAAACACTATTTTGGCAGGTGACTCTGTCTCTGCTACTTCCTAACTTTGTGACCTCTTTCCCTTCTCTGGGTCTTAATTTCTTTCTCTGAAAAATAGCTAAAATAACCAATATCTATGACTCCTTTTCAATTAAAATTTGCATTCCTATAAAGATGATTTATAAGTTTCCCCAAGAGATCAAAATATATAATCTTCTAAAATGGGAACTAGAATAAAAAATGAGTGACCACCATTACTATTTTAAATAGCCTAAAATGTTTATTATAGTAATAATACAATAAAAAAATTGAAGGAGTAACAGTAACCAGAAAAGAAATAAAATTATTGCTTTTTGTAGATGGTTTTATGATTTACTTAGAAAACCTTAGAAATTCAAGTAAAAATTAATTGTACCTAAATTCAATAAAATTGCAGGTTATAAAATAAATCTACCCAATCCATCAGTATTCCTTTGTATTATCACATAGAAGACAAAGTGAAAACTCAATCAAAATACAGAATGTACAAAATATTACAAACTACATTAACTCTAGGAATACAATTATAAAACACTAGTTAGAGAAATAGACACATCTAAATAACTGGAGAAAGATTCATTTTTATTAAGATAATATCACAATATGACAAAAGTTAAAAAATATACCAGAATTAGTTTGCATATTTAATGCCAGACCAATCAAACTATGAAATGATTATTTTATAGAGCTAGAAAAAATAATAGCAAAATTTCAATTAGAGGAACAAAGGTCAAGAATTTCTAGGAGGACAAGGAACCAGCAAAAGTATCAAAAATGGAACCTAGTAGCACCAGATCTTAAATTGTACTGTAAAGCAACAATCACCAAAAATATTTGGAGGTGGATAAAAAGTAGAAAGTTTGATCAGTGTAATTAATTAGTTACACAATATTCAAAATGTAACAAATAAAAGGTGATCTGGAGACTCAGCACCAGAGTACTAAGCATTTATTAGTGAAGGCAGAGAGGAGAGAGGAGGGGATAGATTTCAGTCTTTCTAACTTAAAGTAAGATCAGGACCCAGATTTCAGCTCAACATGGTCCCCTCCATGCAGTGTAGCACCAACCCAGGGAGTCAATCTGTTCAAGAGCAGAAATAAAGAGACCTCTCTCCTGGCACTCACATTTTAAACCCCAGCTAGCTCCTCTCTCTGTGGCGACTTTGCGTGTTAACACTCACAGCGGTGCAATGCTCATACTGACGTCAGGGGACTCCAGGACTAGATTCTGTATTTGGAATTAATGTCCCCTAAATATTTTACTTCCCACAAAAAGGACAAAAAATAAAGCTTAATGTTCCAAAAGAAAAAAAAGTAACTATTGCAAGCTACTAGGATAAAGAATCACTATTTGAGAAAAACTGCTGGTGAATCTAGAAATCAATAAATCAGAAATGAAATATAGTCCAATATCTCACACAACTAATATCAAGAGACGCTACAAACGGATACATGACTTAGAAAGGTCATGTCACAAACAATTTAATGGAGCAAGAAATTAAATTTTGCAATTACAGATAAGTAAAGAACTCATGACCAAACAAGGAATAGAAAGAATCACAGGTAATAAAATGAATGATTTGGATTGTACAAAATGTAAAAGATTTTCCACAAACCAAATCAATGTTATTAATATTAGAAGGGAAACAGGAACCTAGGAAATTTTTTGAAAGAAAGTTTCTCTGGTAAATAGTTTATGTAAAAGACACATAGGCAAGTGATTCAAGTTTATAAGGACAAGAACCAATCTCCAATGGATAGATGGTCAAAAAAGACATTAATAGTTTTCATGGCAAGAAATCTAAGTTTATGTAAAAAATCTATAAAAATCACTAAAATCAGATAAATGAAAATTAATGCCAATTCTGAAGTTCTATTCACAATTATCAGATTGGCAAAGAAAAAAATTAAAATGACAAATTTTAGAGGATCTGTTAGAATACAGGCACACTAATGCCCAGTTGATGGATGTAATAATGAATTGGTCCAGCTATTCTAAAAAACACTATGCCCCTAAGTCACTAACCTATTTATGCCTCTTGACTCCACAATATCACTCCTAGGTCTATATCCCAAAGACATCAGAGCAAGAGGTAAAGTTTATGTATGTGCAAAATAATTGTATCTAATTAATTATTGTTGTAACATAAAGCTGGAAATCAAAAATGTTCTCATATATTAAAGGATGATAAAATATGTTAAATTAATACAATGTAATTTTTTCTATTAAAAAGAATGGATTTAAAGAAAACTGGGAAGACATGAACTTATGAATAATGAAATTAGTAAGACCAAAAACACTATATAATAACAAAATTTAAAAGAAACACTCAAATACTTGAGAACTCTATTCAGTATAGTCACAAATCATGATTCCAAAGGACTGATGATAAAACATGCCACCCACATCTTGACAGAGCTACAATGGAATCAAGATGTGGAATAAGGCATACATTTTTAAAAATAATGTGGGAATTAGCTTTCCTCTATTATGCATATTTGGTTTTTTGTGCACTTTTTTGGTTCATTTAGCAGGGAGCTGTGAGGGGGAGAGAGAGAAAATAAATATTTGCTTATTTTAAAATTATATTTTAAGAAAAAACTATTCTGGAAAAATTATATAGATAATAAGAGAAAGTGATTTAAAATGGAAAAAAGTTAAAAGAAAAAGAAGTATGTTAGTAATTGATCTGAAGTTCTGAAACTGTTTTAAAGGCCACAGAAAATTAACAACTTATGTATTATGCAAAATTATATTTTCTTGTCCCTAGCAATATTATGGCTATTAAAAAAATTATTGGCAGTCCATAAGCTCTTTTGGCATCATATCTAAGAACTCATCCCAATGAGAAATCTCTTCATTGCCAGGGTTTGGGTTTTTGTCAATTTATTGTATTTTCACATTATCTGATTGTTAGACATGTCCAATCTAAATAAATAGGCTTAGCAAATTAAATGAAAGCATTGTAAGTCTCATGTTTCATATGTCATTTTGCCAATAATAAAGATATTAGATAAGAATAGTAGATATATGCAACAGTCATTTGAAAATTTTAATTGCCAAATGATTTACCATTTTATAAATAGATTTCAATTGCATAGGGAAATTTTAGTCAACACAAAGCACTAAAATGACAAGCTTTATACATTTTTATATGAAGAACTCATTAATTTTAATGATATTTAAGATTACTGCAGGATTGGACTATAAACACCTACAAAACATAAATTTTCAGAGCTAATTTCTCTTTGGGGGAGGGGAGAGCAAAACATACAAAACAGCTACTTTGACCTATTTAAAACCAGAAGAGAATCTATGAGGTATTTTTTTAATTGCAAAAAGGAAAGCCACATATAAAGAGGTGTAGTAAATCTATATTGAGAAGCTGTCTTGGCTAATTAAAAATATTAAATTGCATAATCTGAAAATTAGTGTTTGTAACAAAATCAGCTACTCAACCTTGAATACAGCATTATGTGTGTGCAGCTATAATGAGCTGCCTTCCTGTGATGCATAGTCCTTGACATTTGTCCTAATCCTTAGACCACCCAAATATAGCAATCTGCTATTTGAAAAAGGCACCCTACAAGTTCCCCTTTTCTCTTCTTAAGACTATATTTTTTTAAAGAGCCATCAGTTATCAGTAGACTCCACTCATCATGTTAATGGTTTCTATAAATACTCTGACAGATCATCCTTCTCTAAATTGTCTCATAAGGAAAGGATAAGAAATTTGTACTTAGATGTTGTGACTAGAACCACAAGACAGCATTCTGCCACTGGTGAGCATAATGAGAAGGACATCAAAGCCTTTGCCTGTTAGAGTCATTCCCTATTCAAAGAAAGGTAAGTTTAGTCTGTGAAAGAAAAATATCCCACCAAGACGCTATTCCTGTTTATTTTGTCTTTTGACAGAATAATGTTCTAGTCAGGCACTTGTCTTTGAATTTCATTTATTGTGGAACTGTTAGTAAGACACAAGATATGCATTATATTAACTACTTGTACGATGCAGATATTCTGGGTAAGGACATTAAACAAAGGAATTTGAATTTTACTCCACAAGGGATAGGGAGCCAACAAAGAATTTTGAGCAAAAGAGTAGTGTAGTCAGATTAATGGATAGGAGAGAAAAGAAGGGAAGGAAGGAGGAAGAGATCTGTCAGGAGGTTTTACAATAATCCAAATGGGTAATAATGAGGGCAGTGATGATGGGAACCAAGAGTTCTAGTGTGTGAGATATTGCTTAATTATATAAATGAATCTTTGGTCTCATTAATGAAGTCATTCTCCCCAGTAACACAAAATACAACTCATCAATACTTTCTCATATCATCCATTTATAAATTTCTCAGTAATGGCATATAAAGTTGGTCTCTTCCTTCCCAGTCTTCTATTTTATTCCCCTCCATGTATTCTATGATACTGCTACATTGACCTACTTGTTGTTCCTCTAATATGACATTCTATCTCCAGTCTTTCTTCATTTGAACTGGTTCTCTCCAAGCCAGAAATGATCTTTTTTCTTTAATTCTATTTCTTAGGTTTCCCTGGTTTCCTTCAAAATGCAGCTCAAATCCCTCCTTCTATAAAAGGACTCTCCCTGGCTCTATAGTGCTGGTGCCTTTCCAGTGAAAATATCTTCCATCTCCTCTGCGCACATCTTATCTGCACATAAGGATTTGCACATTGCTTCCTCCATTAGAATTTAAACTCCTTGAAGGCAGGAATTATTCTTTGCCTCTTTTCTATCCTCAGCCCTTAGCTTAGTGCCTGGAACATACCAAATACTTAAGAAATGCTTACTGATTTGAATTTTTGACTTTTTAAAAATTAAACTGATATTCTGTCTTAAAATCGATATTACGTATTGGTTCCAAAGCAGAAGCATGGTAAATGCTAGGCAATTGGGGTTAAGTGACATGTCCAGAGTCATACAGGTAGGAAGTATCTGAGGCCAGAATTGAATCCAGAACTTCCCATCTCCAGGTTTGACTCTATCTACTGAGCCAACTAGCTGCTCCATTTGTTAACTTTTGTAAATATCCCACCACGTTGGAGGTCTCTCTCTAATTCTCTTGATTTGCGTATTTAGCTAAATGTTTAATTAAGGATGTAAATTCAAACAAAAAGACACATCAAAAAGACTTGAAAAGCAGAGAACTGGAGGAAATAAAAGTGCCTATGTGGAGACCATGATATTGAACTCGGAAAGTTTGAAACATGTCCAGGAAAGGAATTAAGATTAGTAGGTCTGGGCCTCATCAAAATGGAAGCTGCAGAAGAATCCTATCAGTTGGGGAAGGGGTCAGCCTGGTAGAGGAAGGGAATGTTCCTAGGTGAAGAGATCCAAGGGTTCTGGGGTTAAACTGCCCCAGAGTCATAATGTTAATTTCTGGAATGTCAGAAGGAAAGACAGAAAGGAAATGGTAAGCAGAGCTATTCACACAAATTATCCTTCATTCTGCCTTTCTCCTTGGCCCATCTTCCTTTCCAGTCATTCATGTCTCTGATGCAATCCTTTAGACGGCTTCTCCTTTGCAATTCTTCTTTATAATGTGTTGCAGCCTGGTTAACATCCTGCACCTCTCCATGGCAACCTGTGAAACAAAGGAAAATACAAAATGATCCTCTGTCTTTGGAGAGATATGACAGAAGATAACATTGATAAGACTTGGTGTTGAAAGCCGTAGAGGAGAAGGATTAGACTTGTTTTGCTTGGAACTAGAGTACAGAACCAGGAGTGCTGGAAGAAAGTTTCAGGGAATCATATCAAGTAAATTAACATTTATTAAGTACTTAGAGTGTACCAGGCAGGTAGATGTTTAATTCTTTTAAAAAGAATTGTAGTTATACTAAAGTCTAATGGGATCTGGAGTAGTTAATGGGTCCCTTTGACCTCTTACTGGTAATACTCTGAATGGAATTCCTTTCCAGATATTGGCTAGGTCAGAGGAGTCTTTTCTAGTTACACAATTACATGAATCTGATTGAAAACATGAAAGCTGAGTGAGAGAGAAAAAGTAAAGATAATACCAACCACAGAAGAGTAGGTGAATAGTGGTGATTCTAATAAGAATAGGGAAGAAGGAAAGAAAAGTAGGTATCAAGAGAAAGATAATTCAATTTCCCAGATGTTGAAATTGAAATATTGAAAATCTGGGTAGAGGCTACCCATATGTATGTGGAGACTTAAAGCTCTCAAACATGGTGAATAACAGACACTAGGCCACTCCATAGATTCCTAATAAGTACTTTTTTGATTCTTGATAAATTGTTGAAACAAGTGGGCAAAAGATTGCCCAAGTCATCCATTTTTCATTAGACAGCTCTCTTTTTCCATTCACAAAGAATAATCATAGTGCTCATTTATTTTATCATTGTTCATATCCTTGAGTCATTGCAGATGTTGCAAAATAGATATAAATATGAGTTTATGTTGCAAAATCCCAGCTGTGATGATTCTAAGGTTAATAATATCTCTAAGATAGCATTAATGCAGTTGTTAAATAAATTTATTTGCATATAGCTATGAAAGTAGGAGAGATAAAACACATCATTGTTTATTTTTGCTTTTTAAATGGGGTTGGTGGAGGATTTTGTTCCCTTCACCCCCAATTTTTATAATCAAAGAAATTAAAGGTCAACTAACAGAGAAGATGCATTAATATATCTAAACCAAGCACAAAGACAATTTTATACCCTGCTATTCCCTTTTAAAAGAACAAAGATATTCCAGATGGAATTAGAGGGGAGGCTGTCCATTGGCTGACTACAAACTGACCACATCCATAGAAGCCTTTAAAAGATATCTAAGCAGTTCTGAGAAGCAATATATCTACAGTAGGAAGTAGCTTTGCAAGGGTAACCCCCTGAATATCTACCAGGCAATCAGAGTGAAGAAAGAGAATTTTCTCTTCTCACCTTCCATCAATAAGCATATATTATCATGTAGCTACTTCTACAATAAGGGACAAAACATTTAGTAAAGAGTAGAGGGAGACATACACAGACACAGAGAATTGAGGGCAGAACCAGCCTCAAGACTGTAATGTCAGGTTTCAGAGAAAATAGATGACTATTCAAGAGTGAACCAGGATTCTTTGTGAAGTTGAACTGAAGAACGGAATTAATACAGGAAGCCCAAGTTCAGCAAGCTGACCAGAATATAGCTGCAAGAGAGCACCATAAGAAAGCAATAAGAACTCAGGGGTCTCTTTGTACCAGAGGGATGAATTGTTCTACCCACATCTGCACACATCACTACCAGAAGACTGTTTGCTTTCCCTCTTTCCAAAGATGCTATTTATATTAGTAGGAAATGCATACTGGATTCAAGGATTTTTATCCATTTAGTAACTGTACCACTTTAATAAATACCTTTGTTTTGAGCTAATTGTATCTACCAGCTAACAATTAAGGTAAATTCACTATCAGAACTTCATGAATAATACTTTTAGGAATGAAGATCTAAAGAGTATCTTTAAATTTGGGTTAATAGTCATGCTTTTATGATACAAACTTACAAACCTGTGAATGTCAAATTGAGAATATAAACCAGAGATATTACTATTAAAATATAATTTTTAATTAACTTTAAGTACATATATTCTAAATTTCTACTTTCTACCTAACAAGAATCAAAATCACAATGAACTTCTAGGTTAAATTAAACATTATTCCCACTATTTCCACATTATTCCTACTATTAAATGCTGTGTTTCCTTCAATTGGTTTTCTGCAGTCCCATTCTGTTTCTCTCACCCACAGGCTGCCCCCAAACTCTTTTCAGAGACTTTGGGCTTGGCAGTCCCCAACTATTTTCAACAGCTCTCTGGATAAGGGGATAATTAACCTTGTATTTCTTTAATATTCTTAGAAGATGTCACAACTCTGTCTTCATTTCTTGTTATAAACTATCCTTTTTTCTCCATCTTGGCCACCTTTGGCCAGCTATTCAATTCAATAAATATTTATGGAGTTCCTACTATTTCAAGGATACTTTCTAAGTCAAAACTCTTCATTTCTCCTTCTCTTTGCTTCTTGGTAACCATCTGTCTTAAAAATGGAGGGCCATGATGCTCTCTGCTGAGGGAGCATGTGTTTCCTTCAGAATCTGCATTTTGGAAACCCATCCTTCTATTTCTTAAGGAGACCACATTCCTTTTCTCCTCTGCATTTTCAGTACACAAATGGAATAAAATGTGTTATAAATAAATTTAGGCAAGAGTTTCTTCCCACCAAGTATTAAACCTATGTGGTGTCATGATTTGTAAGGTAATACTTCTCTTGAAATTATATCAGCAGCTAAATCAGTCTAAATTTTTAAAACTGACTATATGATGGCTCTTTCCTTGGCCAGTTAAATCCCTTTCCCTCGAGCTTTGTGATCAAACATAGCTCCTTTCCCATCTATAAATCTTTCTCATCTCTAAATTCCAAATGATGCAGTGATATCTATTTATCAAATACAGCAGGATCATTTATCTGGCCTTTGCCTGTTTTCTCAAATACTAAGAGATACTGGAAGAGAGGGAATGAAGAAATGCTTACTCCCATAGTTCTCAAGTGAAATATAATTATTGTTTACATGTGTTTTTTCTTAACCATCACTTATTAAAAGAATCATATATATATATATATATATATATATATATATATATATATATAGGATTATCCAGTGGCATACCAATTTGGGAGAAAGCATTTTATTTTATTTTGAACTAAGAACTGATTACCCAATCATTTATTACTACGGGATAAACCAAATGCAACGAGGACATGCTTATTTATTTAAAGAAACAAATTTTAAAATAAATTGAATCCAAGGCCTTTTTAACTTTTTTGGTTATGATTTGGTAATTCAGAGTGACTTTTTTGTTGTTTAATGTATTTTGATAGATTTTATATTTCAGTCAACTAATCTTGGTATCGCAGCAATTACATTATGTGCAACTGAAACTTATTGATTTTTTCATTCAAATTCCTAAAGAGTGAGGGTCTGAGCATTTCTAGAGCTCTAATCTATAAGTCAGTTGATTTGGCTTTTTTTTTAATCATCTTCTCTCATCTTGTGCTTTTTTTTTTTTTAACCAGGAAGGAAATTGAGAGGTGTTAAGAAAACAATGGGTACATTTGATGACAGATAAAACTAGGGTCAGTGTCTCATCCACCAGCATTTTCCCAGGCAGAGGCACATTTTCAGAGGGGTCACTGGGTCTCTGCAGACAGCATTCTTTCTGCCAGGCACTTTGTAATGTGCAATGAACAGTGTCATTTATTTTCATTTCCTCATACTTAATTGCATGCTTCTTGCTTCCAACATTAAGCCAGAAGGCAGGTGGCAGAAGCAGTAAACTAGGCTGCTACTAGCTGTCTTCATAGTTACAGGCCATGTTACCCTCCTTTTGAAACAACCTGATTGTTTACAATTCAGCAGGAGCTATTGAACTGGAAAAATGCTCTCTTCCATTGCACATTCAACACATTTTCCTTCTCCTCTAGAAAACAAATACTGCGGTACAGCATGGCAGCAGGTAATATTAAAAGTAAAACTTCTCCTACCTTTCAGGAAGATGGATATGATGGTGATGGGTGAAATCATTCCAGTAACAGAAAACAGAGGGAAATTATTATCATGGAAAACTCCAGCTATTAACTATGAAATTCCAAGAAATGAGAAATAATTTGTCCAAAGGCAACTCTTAGCTTAGAATACATGCCAGAAACATTACTTCTAAAATGTTAGCATCTATCCATAAGTGTTATACAAATCTACTTTAAATTGATTTTAAATTTAAATTGACTGTGTTAAGACCCATAAGGAGGCTAAGCAAGCCAACTCTCACATGTACAAAATGACTCAGCCTGTGATTTCATTGATATGATGACTATGGAAGAAGAAACAACTCCTACCTGAGCAAGGTCTACATCTTCTTGGGAATTTAAGAGCTTTTTTTTTTTTTTGAAAATTTTTATTTAATCAATTAATTTAGAATATTTTTCCATGGTTACATGATTCATGTTCTTTTCCCTCTCCTCCTCCCACCACCCTCCCATAGCCAACTCACAATTCCACTGGGTTTTACATGTGTCACTGATCAAGACCTATTTCCATATTATTGATATTTGCATTCCGGTGATCATTTAGAGTCTACATCCCAAATCATATCCCCATTCATCCATTTGATCAGGCAGTTGTTTTTCTTCTATGGGAATTTAAGAGTTTCAAAGAGCTACCTAGAATATGTAATGGTTAAATGACTCCCTTAGTGTGATACAGTCAGTATGTGTCAGAGGAAGAAATTGAACCCACATCTTCTTGGCTTCAAGCCTAGCTCACTATCCACCATACCATGCTGTCGTCCTTAGTGATATTTTAAAAATACATCATCATTTCTCAATATTTTATGAAATAAACCTAAAAAATAAAAGGGCCAACATCAGTCAATCAATAAACATTTATTAAGCACCTACTATGTGCCAGGCACTGTGCTATGCATTTACTTGCCCTCCCCTCACTCATGAACTTTTGTTGCTGAGCTAAAGCAATATTTAATATCATTTTTTCTTCTTTTACTAATAGATGTGACATTTAACTCGTAGAGATTTATTGACATATTTATACCAAATGATAACCCTTGTTTCTATTACTGTCTTCAAGTAGCATTTTATGACACATAAATTATGGTTTTACAATGGTGTCCCACTAGTTGCTGTTCTAGTGTCCTTCAAAATGTGAGAAAGCACACTATATTGCAGTAGTAAAGAGTAGCAAATGTCACTGGAATTTAATTTTCTGAGTCTATTTAGTTATATACTGAAACCATATTCTGTGAAACCTTCTTCTCTTCCCGGTGATAACTTTCCCCACAAAGGTTGTTGAAGAAGGGGAGGAAAGGAAAGTGAGAATTTAATATATAGGGTCTTCCTTCTTATTGATGTCTAGGAATAATAATAATAATAATAATAATAATAATGATAATAATAATAATGATGGGTTTCTACTAGTGTATAAGCCTAGTAAGGAATTCTTGGTTCAAAAATAATGGAAATGTTGGTCATTTTTATGAATTGCTTTCCAAAATGACTATACCATTTCTTAGTTCCACCAAACATAAATTGTGTCTATCACCTCCCAACCCCTCCAACATATTATCTTAAATTGACAGGATATGAGGTAAAACATCACTGTTCTTTCAATTCAAATTTATTTCTCTATGATATATTGAGTTCTCAAAAAGAGCACAAAGATCATAAAGATATTTTTATAAAATATCTTTTTTATATATACAAAACTATTTTTTATATACAAAACTATTTGGAATGTGGAATTGTAACAAAGAATTTAAAGAAATAGGAGGACACCACCATTCCCCAATAGGTAATCAATGTATTAGGTGGGGGATCATTGGGAGAGGGCATAAATGTGGAGAGGATGGAGGGAAATATGTGATGAGCCCTAATGACCTCCATGAATAAACAAGAAAGAGGATACAAATCCTTTAGTCTCTCAGACAAAGGAGCTGGAGGAGAGTGAAAACAGTAGAAAAATCAGATTGAAGCAGGGGTTAGGTCTCAACCAAATGAAGGAAAGAATTCTACTCAAGAGCATTCCCCAGAGGAAGAGTTCTATGTCTCTTGTAGAAGCCGGTGTCTAATCTGGGATAATTTAGGGCACAGAAAGAGAAAGTGTGTCTGAGAAAGTGTGTCTCTATGGACATATTTCAGAGCAAGGGAAATCAGAGACAATATAGATAATAAATATTGATTCAAATTTTTAAAATAAAATCCCATCAAAGAGACTACAGTAATGAATCCAAGAAATTATTGATTAAATAAATTAGATACCAGGGATGCAAATATGTTTAGTCATTTCATTACACTTTATTACATTCTTCATTTTATTTTGTATTACATACTTCATCACAACTCTTTATTGCACCCATTTAGGTTTCTGGTTTTATTGGGAGTTTTGGCAAAAATACTGGAGTGCTTTGTTATTCCCTCTCCAGCTTATTTTACTGATAAGGTAACTGAGACAAACAAGGTTAAGTGATTTGACCAGGGTCACACAGCTAGCATCTGAGATTGGATTTGAACTCAGGTCTAATTGATTTGAAGTCCCTATCCTATAGACATAGAGGGATTTTTTTTTTCGTATCATAAAAGTATCAAAGCAAGCATTGTTTGTGCAATGGAGACACGCTAGAAGATTTCCTAATAAATACAGGAGTGAAGCAAAAGTGGCCTTTTTCTTGGCTATTAACCAATATGGTTCTAGAATAGCTATCAAGAGCAATAATAGATGAAATAGAAATTAAAACATAAAGATGGGCAAAGAGAAAAACAAGTTATCTCTACTTGCGGGAAACAGGATGGATTAACTTGGAAAATCTAGGAAATCACCAAAGAAACTGAGAAAATTAATTACTTCAGCAAAGTTACAAGATAAAAAAATGATAACATTTCTATATAATAATAAAAAAATCCAAGGGAAAAGAATAGCAAGGAAAATTTCAGAGATTGCTACAAAATGCATTTAATATTTCAGTCTATCAAAGTACACCAAGCACATTCTCTACTTGTATTGATTGACTTACAAAGTGTTCTCTTAAAAAATGGAGTTAAATAGCTAGAGTAATATTCAGACCTCACGCTTGAGTCATGCCAAAATATTAAAAAATGACAACATAAAAATGATGAGTCATGTAAATATAATAAAAATGATAATCAAACTACAAAAGGACTACTTTATAGAACTATATAAAATAATGCTAAAATGGATTTAAAGGCACAAAAGGCCTAAATTATCAAGGTAAATAATGGAAAAGTTAAGAAGGTAGAGAAAGGTACTTCAAACTATATTACAAAGCAATAATAATCAAAAAACCATTTGATATTTTTTAAAACAATAAGAGTAGACAAATGAAACAAATTAAAAAAGAATGAATCAGAAATAATAGAATTCAATAATCTACCGCTCAGTAAAACTGAAAATATAAATTACATAAGGAAGAACTCTATTTGATAAGAATTGCTAGATGAATTAAAAAAAGCAATCTGGCAGAAATCGGGCTTAGTTCAACATATTGCAATATATTCCCTAATTCCAAAATGGATATATGATCTGAATATTAAAGACTATACCATTAAAGATTAGAAGAGAAGCGGATCATATAACTTACACTAGCTTATTCACCAAACAAAAGATGGGGTCAATTACAAAAGATCAAATAGATAATTGTGGGTATATGAAAATGAAATGTTTTCCAGGAAATAAAATTAAAGCAATTCAGATAAGGAGGAAAATGGTCAATTGGGGAGAAATTATAGCAAATATTTATTATAAGGGTTTGATTTAAAATTAAAAGAAATGTATAAGATAAAAAGTTATTAAGGAATTTTACTATTTTCCTTATGAATAGTTCTTAAATGATATATTGTAAACTATTAATGACCATTTGAAAAAATTTTCCAAATTACTAACTTACAAGAAACATGCAAATAAAACACCCTATCTCTTACCCAGCAAATTGCAAAATGACAAAAGAATGGAAAAGTCAATATTGAAGTGATTATGGAAAGATAGGTAATGCATTATTATTATTGTTATTATTGATGCATTCTAGAAGGTAATTTGGAATTATAAAAAGAAAGTGATTAATATTTCTATACATTTTGTTTGAGCCATCTTGTTTATGCTTACTAGTCATACATCCCAAGAAGGTCAAGGACAGAAAAGAAAGATTTCATAAACACCAAGATATTTCAAATGGTACTCATAGTCAAGAACTGGAAACAAAGTAGATACCTATCAGAAAATGGTTAAACAAATCATTTTTGGAGTATTACTGTTCATGAAAAAGAAACAAATATAAAGAATGAGTATAATGAAAAACTTTCACAAACTTAGGAAACATGAAAAAGAACAAGACAAACAATATATCCAATAACTACAACAATGTAAATTAAAAGAATAAGCACAAAATAATCAAAATTAAATGATGTAAAATTATTAAAAGCAAGCTTAGCTCCAAAGAAGACTTAAGAGAAAATATGTCCCCTCAACCCTTTGTACAAGTCTGGGTGAA
Source organism: Monodelphis domestica (assembly GCF_027887165.1). Lineage (NCBI taxonomy): Eukaryota > Metazoa > Chordata > Mammalia > Didelphimorphia > Didelphidae > Monodelphis > Monodelphis domestica. The sequence goes on along the minus strand of NC_077229.1, from coordinate 307,521,739 downwards.
AGATGTAGAATACTGCATAATATCAGATTTTCTTTCTTGTGTTTATTGAATTTTATGCTTTTTTCTTCTTTCTTTTAAAAAAGTCTTTGTTGTAAGAAATAGCTTTGGGAAAGGAAGGTATTCAGGGAAATCAAAGTGATGTAGAAACAATATTAATAAAAATCTGTTTTTAAATACATAGAAGAGACCAAAAAAGAACTAATGAAAGAAATTTTAGACAAGCTAGACAACACTGAAAGTTATGTATAGTATCAGAAGCCCAAATGGTGGAATAGCAACAAGAAGTGCAGTGGGCTTCTTCTACTCCAAAACCATTTAGAAAATATACTTCCCTGAATCCTCATGAGGAAGTCCAAGAAACCATGACAGCAAATAATGTTTTTTTCAGCCCAGGTCACCATAAGGAGTAGAGATATGAAGACATTTGGGACTAAGTCTGAGTTATGTAACTTCTAAGGCTAGAAATATAAAGTGAAGTCAGGAAGTGAAGCACCAAATGGATGTTTATATTTAATCCTATTGGAAATAGGGAGTTATTGAAATTTATTGGTCAGGGAAAGGCATAGTCAGGCCTATATATTAGGAAAACCACATGACCAATTCTATGGAGGAAAGCTTGGAGGAAAAAAAACTTGAAAATAAGATTAATTAGAAAGATACTACTGTTGTCAAAGGAAAGGTGATGTGGGTCTGATTTAATCTGGTTGTCTTGTAAGAGGAGAGAATAGGGTGGATGTGGAAAATGTTAATAAGCTAGAAACAACAAAATTTGGATAATTTTCTTACTTTAAACCTGGATGACTGGAAGAATTTTGAGGTTCACTACAAAGAGTATTAGATACTATGAAATTAGTCTAATTTAGGTAGCAAAATAAGGCTAAAAATCTAAGAGGTTATCAACAGTCTACGTGGACTTAAAATGGGATCATAGTTAAAAGCAGTTAATAGTAGAAAAAGAATATACCTGGAGTCAGAGGAGAGCTTAATATCAGCCAGAATTAGAAAAGATAACCAGAATGCTAATCTAGGATCATGGGATAATAGTTTTAGAGCTTGGAAGGTGCCTTGGGGACATATAATCCAAGCCTATAATTTTATAGATGAGGAAACTGAGGTACAGAGGGGACAAATAGTTGGACCAGGGCCACATAGATAGTAAATGATAAAAGCTAGATCTAACTGAAAATCCATTGCTCATTTATTATGCCATATTGCCTCTTTTGGCTACAGTTCACTGAGCAAGCTCATTCAGAGGACTAGGCAATAGTATTGAAAGAGGTCAAGAGAAAAAGTTCAAACCTTGGTAGAAGAGGATGGTCAGCTGACACTTAAAAGAGAATAATAATAGGGGGAGAAGGAGAAGGGAGGAATATGAACTATATTGGATATCTGAACATTTTCAGAAGCAAGGTTAAGAGAGAACGCAATCAAAGCATGGAGAATAGTTTGGGAAAAGAGCATACAGGATATGTTTAAAGGACAAAAACTAATACAATGTGCTTGTAATATAAACTATTGAAGGTGATGTGAGATACAATTGGACATGTAGATAAGACTAAGACTTTGGAAGGGTTGAATATTGGGAAGATGTATTATGGAAGGAAGGAGGGATGTCAGATGGAAATTGGATAATTTTGAATTTTAAAAGGTTTAAACAAAAAACTAATGTAGACAAGATTAGAAGGAAAGCAGAAAATTAAGAGAAATTTTATAAACAGTTTCTCAGATAAACTCATACTGTGGAAAGGAAACTAGACTAACAGTTTGTGTGGGGGAGGGCCAACTGGGAGTGGCAGTTGGGTCTTGTGACTAGCACTTCCTTCCTGCCAGGGGAAGATGGGGGACTTGGGTACTGGTGTCGGAGGAGAGAGGAGCTTGTTCAGCCCAGTCTGGAGTGGCATGCTCTTCTTAGTTCAGCCCAAAGACACAGGCTTCTAAAGGTTAGAATTGTTCTTGTTTGCTTTCTGTGTACTGCTAAGATTCTGAATTAGAACAACGAGAGTAGACAGGAGTGGGACAAACTCTCCACCAGCCTCTGGGGCCTGGCCTCAGGTCTGAAACTGAGAAAAAACTCCAATCCCAACTAGTTATTAAACTTTATGTTATTTGAATTCGCAGTCAGATAAGTGGACTATCTTTTCTGGTTATAGAGGGAGCTGAACTTCAGTTCAGTTGTTCAAAGACAAACCGTCCTTATTGGACCCCTGCTGTTTCCTCTCAGCAGGGGTCATCTCCCTCCCTTGCCTCACCAAGTAATATTCCCTCTCTCCCTTTAACTCCTCCTTACCCCTATACAAACCTCCCATTATTCCCCATTTATCCCATTTTTCCCAATCCTATTTCCTTTCCCAATAAATATTACAGTACCAATTTCTTGCTCTACCAACAATGGACTAGTCTGCCTCTTTCCCAAGCTCCTCCAATTTTGAATTCAGTATTCTTATATTTGGTCATTTTTGCCAATTTGCTAGGTATGAGATAAGACCTCAATATTTTAAAATTTGAATTTCTCTTTTTATTTGTAATTTACGTAATTATTACACATGGTTACATATTAAATTTTACTTTGAGAACTGCTTGGTTATCTCCTTTGACCAGCCCATCTACCAGGGAATGGATTTTATATACACATATAAACATTTACATATATGTATGTTAGTAGTCTCTATACATCATGGTTGCCTAAATATTATCCAAGAAGCTTTATTCAAAGATTTTTCCTATTTTACTGCTTCTCTTCTCATTTTAGATATATTAACTTTATTAGTATGAGGCTTTTCAATTTCATGCAATCAAAATTTTTAATTTTATCTTTTGTAGTAACTTATATTTTTTCTTGATTACAAATATATTTTTCCATATCTATGAAAAGTAAACACTTCTCTTTTTTAATAGCATCAACTTTAATATTAAGGTCAAATATTGAATTTTGAATGTATTTTGAAATATGGAGGAATATATTTGTTTAAATTGAATTGATCACAATTTATATTTTTCTCAGCATTAAAAATTGAAAAAAATGGAAAAAAGTGCTGAGAAATGAAAACAAAAACTGATTAACATAAAAACACATCATAAAGAAATAATAGTGACACATAATGTTTGAGACAACTTTCCAGCCCAGAGGAAAAGCAACCCAGAGGAAAAGCAACCCAGAGGAAAAGCATCCCAGAGGAAAAGATTTTAAACCAGCCCAGAGGAAAAGCATCAAGAAAGATGCTAGAGACAAGAAACAAAGATGAAAAGCTGAAATGGACAGCTAAGACTTTGAACTTGTAAATTTGTTTATATTAGAGGACAGATGGAAAACGAGACTTATATGTAAGATTGAGTGTGTTGAAATAATAAAATGAAAGTAATTTCACATATTAGGGAAATAGCATGCATCACTACATAACATGGAATAAAGAAGAGATCCATCAGTCAACATGAGAAGTGGAAATCTGAAGAAACTTGATAAGTATTAATTCAACACAATACTATTAGACACAAAACACAAATTCACTAACATATTGAGAGACCTTGTTTATATAAACAAGTATCTAAAATTGTATTTATGCAAAATGTAAATATGTATATAGTTAGTTCCATAAGGTCTTAGGCAAATAGAATGATCAATAGATATTTCTATTTGACTGACATCATGATGTGGAACAATGTGTATTGTATTATATGTAAATAATTTCTATAAATAAGATATTAGTTTTAGTTAACTTAGAATAAATAGTATTATCACTAAGATTCAAATTTTTGTAATAGTTTTGTTCAACATTTATTGTACTGAATTTAATGTAAAACCCCAAAATTACCCTTACCCTTACTTTCCCACAAATAATCCTTAGAGTAGACTTAGTAAATTGGTAACTATAATATAAATATGTGACCTTGGGAAGCTGACTCACCAAAAACTGTAATATTTATTGGGAAAGGAAATAGGGCTGAACCAAGAAGAGCATGCCACTCCAGACTGGGCTGAATAAGCTCCTCTCTCCTCCGACACCAGGACCCAAGTCCCCAGCCGGCAGGAAGGAAGTGCTAGTCACAAGACCCAACTGCCACTCCCAGTTGGCCCCTCCCCCACAAACTGTCAGTCTTATTTCCTTTCCACAATACCTAAAATATATAGAGAATTTTGTGAAATTTGTAAGAATATGAACTATTCCACAACTGACATAATAAGAAGAGACAGTTTTTGGATGAATAAATCAAAATTATGTATAAGCTTATGAAAAAATGCTCTAAATCATTATTAATTAGAGATATACAAATCAGACAATTCTGAGATATCACCTTATACCTATCAGATTGGTTAAAATGGTAAAAAGGCAAAAATGACAAAAGTTGGAGCGGATATAGAAAATTGGAGACACTAATACACTGTTGGTAGAACTGTGAACTCATTCAATCATTTTGAAGAGCAATCTGGAATTATGCCCAGAGTTAAAAAACTATCAATACCTTTTGACCCAGCAATACTACCATTACAATTTTTTCCTATGACCAGGTGAAAAGTCAAAGAACTGTATGGTCTAAATTACTTATAATATCTCTCTTTGTGGTGGCAAAGAACTGGAAATTGAGGGGGATACCCATTGGCTTGGGAATGGGTAAATAGGCTATGGCAACTGACTGTGATGGAATACTACTACATCAAAAGAAATGATGAGGAGGATATTTTTTAAATATGGAAAGACTTACATGAAATTATAAAGAATAAAAGAGAGAAAGCAAGAGAATACTGTATACAGCAACAGAAATATTATTTAAAGAATGACTTGTGTATGTGCACCTTCAGAGAAAGAACTGATAAACAAAAATATGCAAGACATAATTTTATATGTACCTATTTCTTTTTATCAAGTGGCACCTTCTTGAGTGTGGAGAGGGAAAAAGGCAGGAAGATATCTGGGAATTTAATGTAACAAACAAAGACATAAATAATATTTAAATCTCCTTGACAAATGAAAAACCAAAGCAGCCAAGGGCAATACCAGTTTAATTCTAAACATATTTGTAAGTTCATCTGTACACTACTATATAGAGTGTGGCAAACAAAACAGGGAGACATTTAAGAGGAAACCAATCTGCAAAATATTTGGTGTGAGATCAAGCTAAGCCAAATTCCAAGAGTATTTGAAAATGAAATCTTAAGGAGAAAAAGCAAAAGAAAAAAATTTAGATGAATAAATCTTCTTGCACTTTTAGAGTATTATATGTGCACTAACAATCACCACATCTCAGTTTTATTGTCTTTGTGCCTGATGTGGTATATGAAGTGGTAAAAGCTTCTAGGAAGATAGCAGAAGAGTTTGAGTCTGACTGAAGAATTTCATGCTAATGGTCAAAACAATGATGTACTTTTTTCAAGATATTTCAAAGATAACAAAGAATCAGGAAAGATCATTGTTATTTTTACAGAGAGACAGAGAGACAGAGAGACAGAGACAGAGAGAGACAGAGACAGAGAGGCAGACAGGGACATAGAGAAAGAGAGAGACAGAGACAGAGACAGAGACAGAGACAGAGGCAGACAGACAGAGAGACAGAGACAGAAACAGAGAGTGAAAGAGAATCAAGTACACATTAGCAGAATTTTTGAAAAGATACCTACATTCTTCTATAAAGGATATTTTAAAACCCTTACCTTCTAAGTATCAGTTCCAAGGCAGAAGAGATTTAAAGGCTGGGCAATAGGGATTAAGTGACTTGCTCATGGTCACATACCTAGGAAGTATCTGAGAACACATTTGAACCCAGGATCTCCCATCTCTAGGTCTGCTGCTCTATCCACTAAGCCATGTAGCTGCCCTTCTCTATAAAATTTAAATGAAAATTATCTATTCACACATGAAGAGGCATATCTGATTTTAAAAAATGAGAAAATAACCAGGCTCTACAGACAATTAACTACAGAGCACTACATTTTGACCCTAACAAAAACAACAAAATATAAAATCAGTTTAGGTTAACTATTTATTGACTTTAGAAGTTTAGAAGTTGGACTTAGAAAAATGCATCTCTGAAGATGCTGTTCAGAGAATATATTTCTCACACATAGATCAAAATCTCTATGACAAGCAAAATGATGAGCCCAACACCACTTACAAGTTGAAACCTGAGTTAAGAAAAGTTTTCATCTAAAGAAGCACAATGAATAGATCTTGAATTTGTAGTTTCCACTATTTGGTTGGATACTCCTTCTTAAGAGAAATTTATATTATTTCTTGTTTTTCTGTTCATTCTGAAGCCTTTTCTTTTGTAAGTTATAAAAGACTGAATCTGGCCGGTAAAGCTTAAGCATACCAGAAACACTGTATTGGAAACATGTGTGTTATATTTGTGTCCTCTTTACCATTTTATCTTGTCCCTATCAGTAGCTTCTGTCATTCATCATTAGTTATTTCATCTTCAGTCTATTAACACATCTCACACCACCTTTAATTCCATTTAAAGAAACTGCAAGATTATAAAAAAAATAAACACTTGAGATTCTACCTGACAAGGCAAACCCAGGAACTATATGAACACAATTTGGCAGAAACTAAACATAGACCAATATTCAAAACTGAATACCAAGATAAGTTCAAAATGAGGACATTATTTAGACATAAAGGGTGCCATTGCCATTGTAAGCAATTCAGGAAGCATGAAATACTTTACCTGTGAGATTTATGGATAAAGGAAAACTTTATGACCAAATAAAACATAGAGAGTATTAAATTATTTATATATATGTCAAATTAAAAAAAAGTTTTGCACAAACAAAATTAATGCAATTAAGATTAGAAGGGGAGTAGAAAACTGGGGGGGGGGACTTTTACATCAATTTTCTTGGATAAAAGCCTCATTTTTCAAATATATAGAAAACTGACCCAGATTTATAAGGTTACAAGTCACTCCTCAATTGATAAATGGTCAAAGAATATGAAAAGGATATTTTTGTATTAAAAAATAAAGGCTATCTATAGTCTTATGAAATATACCCAAAATAACTATTAATCATAGAAATATGAATTAAAACAGCTCTGTTGTACCATCCCACACTTATCAAATTGACTAATAGTACATAAAAGGAAAATGACAAATATTGGAGGAGATATGGAAAATACACTGTTGGTGGAACTGTGAACCGATCCAACTATTCTGGAGAGCAATTTGGAACCATTCCTAAAGGATTATTAAATTGTGCATACTTATCTTTGACCCACAAATACCACTTCTAAGTCTATATCCTAAAAGAGAGCAAAGGAAAATAAACTTTATTTGCAAAACTATATACAGTAGATCTTTTTGTAGTAGCAACACATCAGAAATTTAGGGGATGCCCATCAATTGGGGAATGACAGAACAAGTTTTAATATACTATTGTGATGAAATATGATCATGCTATGAGAAATGAGCAAGGTGGTTTCAGAAAAACCTGGAAAGATTTACATGAACTAATACAAAGTGAAATGAGCAGGACCAGGAGAATATCACACATAGTGTAGTAATAGCATATGATGATAAATTGCTAATGACAACTATTATCAGCAATATGATTCAAAATAGTTTTGAAGGATTTATGATGAAAAGTACTATCTACTTCCAGAGAATAGCTGCTGGCATATGAATGCAGTTTGTAACATCCTTTTTTTTATCTTTCTGTGTTATTCTTGGAGGATATTTTGGTCTCTCTCTCTTTTTTTTTTTGCAACATGGCTAATATGGAAATGTTTTGCATGACTATACATGCATAATGTATATAAAATTACTTGCCTTCTTAAGGAGGGGTAAGGTGAAGAAAGGAGAGAGAGAATGTGGAATTCAAAATTTAAGAAAACAAATGTTAAAGGACAGCCAGGTGGCAAAGTGGATTGTGAGTTTAGATTTAGATACAAGATGTCCTGGGTTCAAATCTGACCTCAGATACTTCTTAGTTGTGTGACCCTCAGTAGGCCACTTAACCCCAATTACCTAGCCCTTACCACTCTTCTGCCTTGGAACAAATACAAAGTATTGATTCCAAGACAGAAGATAAGGGTTTAAAAATATGAAAAAAATGTTAAATTTTTTGTTTATATTTAATTGGCAAAAATCAAATAAAAATTAAATGAGAAAAGCAGGCAAACAAAAAAAAAATAACAGATAACAGATGGACAATCTGAATAGTCCCCTGGACTTTTGTGATATTAGCTGAATAAGAAAGAATTATTCAGTACATAAAATTGATTATTTATGGAATTTTTTGGAGAAAAAAATTTTTGAGAAATTTTTTGGACAACAGCCTCACAAGGCAACAAAACAAGGTTGGGATGAGGATATGAGTGGAGAAGTACTGATATTTTCACCAAATTACACAGAAAAGAAAGTATTTTTAAGCAGATAACTTTGAATCTACTTTATACATAGATGATCACAGGAATATCTCCATTAGATACAAATGGGAACTTTGGTGCACAATTATGCTAACAAACTAACAGGAAGCTTTAAAATTCCCAATTTAGAATATGTTCTTGGATTCAATAGATTTAGCATTAAATTCTATGTCAGAAAATATTTGTGCTTAGACTACTGCAAGAGAAGGGGAGGGACCTCAGAGGAAAATGATCCAGTGTAAATGAAATTAATATTTCACACCTTGGAAAATGACCCATGAAGAAGCTTCATTGAAGGCTTTCCACATGTTGATGTTGGTGCCCTGATGGACCAGAGAACAAAAGCCGAATCCAGAGAGCTGTCTTGTTCCTGAGAGAGACTTCAGTATGCCTCAATTTGTCCTAAAACTACACACCAAATGAATGATACACTAATTAGGACGAAAGAATGACTTTTTCCTATGATCCTATAAAACTTGGCTCTTCTATAGATGTTATATATGTCTTCTTGGCTAATTACATCTGCCCCATTTATAAGCCATCTTTAATATGCAATCAAAGACTCATAGAATGTTAGTGCTGTACAGAACTTTACAAATCATCTAGTCCAACTCCATCATTTGACAGATGAGAAAACTGAGGCCCAGATTGTATAAGTAATTTGTCAATAGTCTCAACTATTAGCAGAGGGAAAGAATCCTAATCAACAATCTGGCTCCAACTTATCTTTCCAGCCTTATTTCATTTTATTCATTTTCATATATACAATTTTCCAGCCAAACTGGGCTATTAACTGTTCCCAGTTTCATCCTAAAGCCTGTGCTATTTCCATGCATTTTCATATGTAGTCCTCCTTGCCCAGAAATCATTACCCATTCATCTCTGCTTGTTGATAGCCTTCCTAGAGGTTTTTATTCATGTTAATATTAAGTTTGTCATGAATAATTATAATCACTTTAATTTTTAAAAAAATATTGGAGTAAGCATGCCTTTTAAGCAGCCCCTATATGGTCTAATAAAATGTAACCAGTTCATCTGCAGAAATGCTTTTTAAGCACACGCCAATACACTCCTTCAAATGATGTTGCCTACCTATAGCATGTGTCAAAACGTTTTCCCTCAAAGAAAACTATATGCAAAAAGGCCAGGATATGGTTTGGTAACTAAAAGCTTTTTAATTGCTAAATTCAAAGTCCTTTTCTCCATCTTTAGCCTAAATGACCTCTCTACCACATTTAAAAGTGAAAATCTCCTCTCCTTGGAAACACTCACTGCCCTGGGTTTTCTCTGTGCCCTCATCTCCTTGTTCCCTTCTTTACTTCCCCATGTCACTTCAAGGGACTGGATGAGCTTGAAAGGCAGTGCCCTTTTGTTGGAGACTTTCTATTTCACCTACCTACACAGCATGATTTCTTAACCTTTTTTGTGTTAGAGGCTCTTTCAACAATCTGTTGAAGGTTATGGATCTCTTCTTATAATAATGGTTTTAAATGTCTGAAATAAAATACATTGCCTTATTAAAATATAGCTATTGAATTTTTTTAATTCATGGACCTCAAGTTAAGACCCCCTGCTAGAAATACCTTTTGAGAGAACAGAAGTCATCTTCTGATTAGAGCTTAGTGATTAGACTTTATGTGGCACCATCTCTTGGCCCTTCTTAGGGGATGACTTCTAAAGTTGCCCTTGAGAGGAAATGACTGAATAAGGTTCCTGATACTATAGGCATTATAGGCCACCCCTTCCACTAAACACATAGGTTTTCTTTGAACACTCAGTGTTTTGTTGTCTTTATCCTTCCATCTTTCTTTTGGAGAGAATACCTCTACTGCAACAGGTGGTAGTATGTTGTTCCCCCCAGTACCATCATGAAGACATTAGTGGCTGCTTGTTGGCAGAAATATTTGGCAAGCTGCATGTACTTGGTCTGAGAGGGAAGTTCCTCAACTTCACGTTACTGATTGCTTTCTGCATTTTCTTTTTCTGAGCCAAAGATAATGGACTTTACAGTCCTAGAATATTGTATATTGTAGAAATCAGGGCAATAGTGAAGTATCCTAGAGGAAAACAAACAAACAAACAAATATATATGTGTGTGTGTGTGTGTGTGTGTGTGTGTGTGTGTGTGTGTGTGTGTGTAATGTTTTTCTCAAATCCAAACCTATTTAATAAATTAAGGAAGATTTCCTGGTCATCGAATATTCTTCAAAAGATAGATTCCTAGATCAGCAACAGTAGTGAGGGTTTCCTCATGAGTTACCTTAAGTTCAAGAGTTTATAGAGCCAAATTTCTACCCAAAAGGGGTTGCATTTCCCAACAACTGTGCCTCATGGAGGGAGAATAGGAGTGCTTATGTGGAACCACACATCTAGTTGAAAGACAAGGTCCTCAGCAATGGAAGAGCAAAAGACTTGTCTTTTGTTTCTGTGATTTATAAGAAAAGTGCACATATATTGTGAAGTTATTTTCCTACATCTCCAAAGTATGTTTACCTTATAGGAAGCTCAGATTCCCAGGCAACACTGTGATCTAGTCGGAGGCAGGCAGAAAGTGAAACTCTTATAGAATAAAGAAAATTATACTGATTGCTTTCCTGTTAACAACAGTTGCATTTGTAATCCTTAGATGTTTATTACAAAGATAATTTTAGGGTTGTGTCTTAAATCTAAATTAACTGGTCACCAAGGAAAAAAAAAACAAATAAAATACCCAAGTCAGTCTGGAAATTTATGGTAATTTTAATTAATATAGAGGGAAGGATTTAAGGAGAAAGAGGGAAGAGGGGATAAGATTTCTCCCACCTGGCCTATGCCAGGGGGAGTTCAAGAATTCCACTGCTAGGTCTCTAAAGGAGATTAGAGGCTTCTAAGAGGAGAAGTTTGGAAAGTAAAGGAGAAAAAACTCAGCCAGAAACTCACCACTGAACCAGATAATAGCTTGTAGCCATGTCAAGATGCCGAAAGGTCCAGCATACTGCCACCAGCCAAATCTCCACCACCAAAAGGTCCGGAAAGAGGAAGTGAGCCAAATTTATAGACCTTTTGCCCTTGTGTCCCCTCCTCTAAATGCCCATTCTTTAGTTCTCATCTTCTTTGATTAGATTATGTCTTTTAAGTTACTTAACACTTCTTTGTTAAGTTCACCTTTTCTTAGTTACTTGACCTTTACGTGATTAATATACCCTTTAGAGTCACTTAAAACCTTTTTCTGTTAAGATCTAAAAATAGACTTAACTTAAAGTTCCAGCTTCACTATAAAATAAGAACTAAGTACCTTCATTGTTCAATCAGGAAATTATAATTCTATCGTCACCATAAAGAAAGATTTAAGTAGGGTGGAGTAATTTAAAGTTCACAGTATAGGGGTTAGAGATTGCTTTATAAACACCCATGGAAAACTAGATAAAGCCTAGGTACTTTCTTAAATTCCTTCTGCCTCTAAGATTCTAAAATGAAACTATAATAGTCCAGTTTAGAACAAATGTATAGAGCACAAGGGAGATTAATATGAAATAAGATTGGCAAGGAGGGTTTAAGCAAGATCATAGAGAGACTTGAAGGTTAAGTTAATGAGTCTGTATTTTACTTAAGATGCCAATGACGATTTTTAAGTAGAAGTTGGGGGAGATCCAATTTAAAGATACATAGATAGGAGAGAGAGAAAAAGAGAGAGAGAGAGAGAGAGAGAGAGAGAGAGAGATGATACAGAGAGAGAGAGAGAAAGAGAGAGAGACAGAGAAAGAGAGAGAGACAGAAAGAGAGAGAGAGAGAGAGGCAGACAAGACAGATATAGCTATATTTAAATAGATACATCAATCACTAACATAGAATATGAGTGTCTATTAGATGAGACAATGTTGCAGATTAGATAGCATTCTGGACTTAAGAAAGTCCTATATTCAGAGTCTACCTCTAACACAAGCTGTATCACAATCTGCAAGTGATTCTATCCCTATGATTGACAGTTTTCTCATCTGCAAAAACTGCGTCACAGGACTGGAAAGGGGCTCCAATGAGATAATGCATACAAAGTAATAAATAAATGTCTCATATCATATGGCATTAGATACTTATAAAAAGTTAATGGAAATGTTTTCACCCATCATTTTATATGTGGTTGTACTTAGAATGGATCACTTAGAGCGTTTTCCTATTACTAAGAGCACTTCAAATAATTTCAATTCATGGATTAAAAATTATTTTCTAATTCAATTGCCCAATTCAATGTTGACAAAAACATATTGACAAATTTTAATTTTTATAAGAGCTCTGGTAAATGCTAAAGGAATTAAAAGCCTAAGCATCTAATTCATTGGAATCCTATCTGAATGCAGTGCTCTGAAAGTCTTTCTGACTTCTGACTCTTCTGATAGCAGAAATTAACCTTACCTCCTTCTGTGGAAGTCTCATTAAGTTAACATAAAAAGAGCAGAGTATTTGTAGTCATTTTAAAATTGATCATCCTCTACCAACCCAATGTGCACTAGAAAATGGGTCAAGTACCTGGTCTTTCCCAAAACATAACATGGAATTTTTCATGTATCATGAATTGTGCCAGTTTCAGTTTTCTCCTCCATGAAGACAGACTATAACTTCTCTAAGCCACACAGCAAAACAAAATCCTTCACAAATTTTTAAAAATGGCATTTTTATTATGGTCTAAGTGATTTTCCTTAAATTTTATAATTCAGTCATGCTTAGCAGAAAAACATTTATCTCCTTAGTCAAGAGTATTAATCAAGCAATACCTATATCAAAGCAAAAGTTCACATTTTGATGCATCAAACAAAAAGGAACCTAAAAGTTGCCAGTGTCCTGATTTTCAGTTTTTCACTTTCATTAAGCTCCAACCTCACTCAAAAATATTTTAGCAATTTGCATATATTTGATGTTGAGATGAGATAAAAATGCATTTTAAACCTTATCCAAACAATCTGGAACAATATGAAAAGAGAAAAATCTTAATATATAATATTGAAAAAAATTCCAAGATATATGGTGGACCTTAATGACATTTTGAAATGAATAACACTAGACAATGATACAGCAACTGTTACAATTTGACAATTTTCCCTTCATGAGAAAATCTATCATGTTTATTAATTGATGCAAGGATAAAATTGCACAAAATCAAGAGTCAAGTAGAGTCAACAAGCATATATTAAAACTACTATTTGCTAACCTTTGTTCTAAGTGCTAGAGATACAAAGAAGGCCAAAAAACCTTATTCTCTACCTCTTCAATAAGTTTACAATCTGGTGGGGGAGAAAAGAGAAGAGAGACAAGAGAGAGGGGGGGAGGAAAAGGGAGAGGAGAGAGGAAAGAGGAAAGAGAAAAAAGAAAGAGAGAGAGAGAAGGATGGAGGGAAGTGAAAAGGGAAGGAGAGAGGGAGAGACAGAGAAGGAATGACAGAGATAAACTATTAAGTAATTGAGGAGAATCAAAAAAGGCCCCACATAAAGGGCTTGAGTTAAGTTCTTTACAGGAAAATAAGGACAGATTCCAAGAAGTAAAAGTGAGGAGGGAGTATATTCCAGGTTTGGAATACAGTCACTGCTAAGGCTCAAAGACAGGAAATGGAGCCTGAAGATGTGAGGTTGTGTGTCATGTGTAGAAGCAGCAAGAATAAACAAATAACACTTTCTTTGCCTAGTCCATATGGGGAAACAGTTTCTTTGTGGACTTCATGAAGAATTTAATTGTTTATTAGTATTCTTCAGGCAGATAAGTAAAATTATATTTTATTATTTGCAAGGCCAATTAGCACAAGAAAATATGTTTAACCAATGCACAGATCCCAGAGACATTAGCTATAATGTGATACTTCTTTGTTATGAGATCTGAGAAATGGAGGAAAGGAGAAGTCAGCATTAGCGGGGGAAATATGGAGTACATCATCAGAATATTAAGGATAGGGACAGAGCTATATTTAAGAACGGGAAAGGTGGACTGGAACCAATATGGTGGAATAGGCACACAGAAAGCTCAAACCTCTAAGAGAATTCTTTTCAACCAACCTTAAAATAATGCTTCAAAACAAATACTGAGAATGGAGTGAGGTAATTTCATATAGAAGGCAACTTGGAACATATGCAGAATGAGGTGAGAGGGCAACACAGCCCACTGTAAAACCACACCAAGGAGCCCTGGGACAAGCTGACAGGAACTCTCCCAAGCCTCCCATTACATGAGGTTCTGAACTTGGGCCCAAGCCAACATCAGAACCCCAAGACCCTGTCTAAACCAATAGCAAAACACTCCTATGCTCAGCCCTTGATGTACTGAGCCCCAGAAAAAAAGACAACAGTGAGGCCCCAAAACCTAGTCAAGGTAGTCTTCAATGTGTCTGACCAGTACAAGCTCAAGATGAGGCATAAAACCCTTGCCCAAGCCTAGAGTGAGGCCCCAAATCCAAGCACAAGGTAGCTGATAGTGTGCCTGGCCGTGCAAACCAACAGCAGGTCCTGGGGGAGACTGAATCAGGAATAGGAGGCAACTGCCAGAGCTCTCAGCTCACAAGACATCATTCCACCTGGGAAGAACTGAAACTTGTTGGCATGCAAAACTGAATTGGAGAAGGCAACGAAAAATTGAAATTTAAGAGTCCCTCTACCCTGAAAACAAAACCCACCTTTAACATAAAAATAAAAGTCAATAAAAAGACTGAGGAACATGTGCAAACATAAAAACAAAACCAACCACATAAAATTATTATGTAGACAAAGAAGAGAAAGGCACTAACTCAGAAGGGAACAATCAGATCAAAGCAGCTACATGCAAAACTTCAAAGAAAAATGTGATTTCATCTTAATCCCTGGAAGAGATCAAAAAGGATTTCAAAAATCAAATAAGAGTGGAATAGGAAAAAAAAGGGGGGGGGGAGAAATGAAAGCAAGAAGAAAGTCAACAGCTTAGAAAAAGAGACACAAAAAAAATACTGAATGAAATCATGCCTTCAAAAGTGGAATTGGCCAAATGTAAAAAAATACAAAAATCCAATAAAGAAAAGAATTTCTTAAAAAGTATAATTGGCCAAATGAAATAGGGGGTTCAAGAGTTCACTGAAGAAAAAATTAATTAAAAATTTGAATTGGGAAATTGAAAACCAATGACTTCATGAGACACTAAGAAACTGTTTTTAAAAAAGGATGAGAAAATTGAACAAACTATGAAATATTTATTGGAAAAACAACTGACCTAGAAAAAAAATCCAGGTGAGACAATTTAAGAATTATTGGATGACTGAAAGCCATGCTAAAAAAAGACTAGACATCATATTGTAAGATATTATTAAAGTTAACTGACCTGATATACTTGAACAATAGAGTAAAATAGAAATTGAAAGAATCTACCACTCACATCCTAAAATAATCCCAAATTTTGTCTTCCATAAATATTATAGCCAAATTCTGGACCTTCCAGGCAAAGAAAAAATACTGCAAACAGCCAGAAAGAAATAATTCAAATATTATGGAGTCATCATCAGGATTACATAGGACTTGACAGCTTCTTCATTAAAGTATTAGAGGGCTTGGAATATAAAAACCTGGAAGACAAAGGAGCTAGGTTTACAACCAAGAATCATCTCCCTAGCAAAACTGAGTATATACTTGTGGACAGGGGGTAAGGTAGGGGAATGATCATTTAATGAATAGAAGATTTCCAAGCATTCCTGTTGAAAAGACCAGACCTGAACTGAAATTTCTGTGTTCTAATACAACTCAAAAGAAGCCTAGAAAAGTAAACAAAAAGCAGACATTTTAAAGAATTCAATAAGATCAAACTGCTTACATTCTTTTGTGGAAAGATAATATTTGTAACTCTTAAATGTTTTATCATTATTAAGGCAGTTAAGAGTATACATAAATAAAGAATGCAGGATTAAGTTATCTAGAATGAAAATATCAACATAAAAATCAAAGTGCAAAAAAAGGGATCATACTGAGAGAAGAGGGAAGGTAAAAGCAAAATGGGACAAATTATCTCACCTGAAAAAGCATGAAAAACTACTACAGTGGATAGGTGGATGAAAATCGTGACAGTCAATGCTTAAACTTTACTCTTATTGGAATTGGCACAGAGAGGGAATAACAACCATATTCAATTGGGTATAGAAATCTATCTTAACTAATAGAGAATTAGGAAATAAGAAAAGGGTGGGGGTAATAAAGGAGAGGGAAAAGTGGGAGAGATAGTGGTTAAAACAAAACCCTTTTGATGAGAGGGAGAGTGAATGGAGAAAGAACAGAATGAGGAGAGGGAAATCAGAAGGAGGGAAATATTCAGAAATCATAACTGTGAGTGTAAATTAGATGAAATTACCCATAAAATGAAAACATATAGCAGAGTGGATTAAAAACTAGAATTCTACAATAATGGGTTTACAAGAAACACCTTTGAAGCAGGGAGACACTCCCTGAGTAGAGCAAGGAACTAGAACAGAAATGTCTCAGCTGAAGTAAAAAGAGCTGGAGTAGAAATCATGATCTCAGACAAAGATAAAGCAAAAGTAGATCCAATCAAGAGATAAGGAAGGAAATTACACCTTGATAAAAGGTACCCTGAAGAATGAAGCAATATTAATACTAAGCATATATGCACCAAATAGAACAGTTTTCAAATTTTTAAAAGATAAAGTGAACTTCAGTAGGAAATAAACAATAAAAGAATACTAGTGGGGGAACTTCACTTTCCCCCTCTAAGAACTAAATAAATCTAACCAAAAAGTAAACAAAAAAGAAGATAGAGAAATGAATGAAATCTTAGCAAGATTAAAATTAAAAGACCTCTGGAGAAAACTGAATGGGAATAGAAAGAAATATACTTTCTCAGCATTACATGTCACCTACACATATAGGGCATAAAACTTCACAATCAAATGTAGAAAGGCAGAAATAAAAAATGCATCCTTCTCAGTTCATAATACAATAATCAATAAGAGTGGTTTGATGTAGTTGGTATGGAGTAATTATCCTCACACCAACTCACCAACACAGAAGAAAGACAGAACTACTGTTTTTTTTAAAAAAAACAGCTTTATCTATCAAGGAAAATGACCTATGGTATGGGAAGGAAGTAATAAAAAACTGACTATGGAAAGATGAAAATTGGGATGAGTGAGAACTAGCCAGAAACTTTCTACTTTCTTCTCAAGAATTTTGTAACTCAGTCCTGAAAAACAAAACCCCATGTTCCTGAAAGAGCTGGCAGGTACAGTTGCTTAAACAATTCTCAGCAATTTCTGGAAAATTGTAGAGAATAGGTGGGATATTTCATGAAACAGGAGAATTTTGGTTGTTTTTTTTTTCCAATTTAAACATTATTTTATTTGGTTATTTTCAAACAATATTCCTTGGAAACAAAGATCCTTTTCTTGTCCTTCCCCCCCCCACCTCTCCTCCCCTAGCCAACACATAATTCCACTGGGTATCACATGTGTCCTTGCTTCAAACCCATTTCCATGCTATTGGTATTTATATTAGGGTGTTCATTTAGAGTCTCTCCTCATTCCTGTCCCTTCCACCTCTGTAGTCAAGCAGTTGCTTATCTTCAGTGTTTTTACTCCCCCTGTTTGTCTTTTGCTTGTGGATAGTGTTTTTTTCTCCTAGATCCCTGCAGAATGTCCAGGGACATTGTGTTGACACTAATGGAGAAGTCCATTATGTTCTCTTGTACCACAGTGTATCAGTCTCTGTGTACAATGTTTCTGCTCCTCTCCCTCTGCATCACTTCCTGGAGGTTGTTCCAGTCTCCATAGAATTCCTCCACTTTATTATTCCTTTGAGCACAATAGTATTCCATCACCAACATATACCACAGTTTGTTCAGCCATGCCCCAATTGAAGGGTATCCCCTCATTTTCCAATTTTTGGACACCACAAATAGCGCACCTATGAATATTCTTGTACAAGTTTTTTTTTTTCCTTATTATCTCTTTGGGGTACAAACCCAACAGTGCTATGGCTGGATCATAGGGCAGACATTCTTTTATCACCCTTTGGGCATAGTTCCAAATTGCCCTCCAGAATGGTTGGATCAATTCACAACTCCACTAGCAATGAATTAGTGTCCTTAATTTGCCACATCCCCTCCAGCATTCATTACTTTCCTTTGCTGTCATGTTAGCCAATCTGCTAGGTGTGAGGTGATACCTCAGAGTTGTTTTGATTTGCATCTCTCTGATTATAAGAGATTTAAAGCACTTTTTCATGTGCTTATTAATAGTATTGATTTCTTTGGCTGAAAAGTGCCTGTTCATGTCCCTTGCCCATTTATCAATTGGAGAATGGCTTGATTTTTTGTACAATTGATTTAGCTCTTTATAAATTTGAGTAATTAGACCTTTGTCAGAGGATTTTGTTATGAAAATTGTTTCCCAATTTGTTGCTTCCCTTCTCAATTTGGTTGCATTGGTTTTGTTTGCACAAAAACTTTTTAATTCGATGCAATCAAAATTGTTTATTTTACATTTTGTGACTCTTTCTAAGTCTTGCTTAGTTTTAAAGTCTTTCCCTTCCCAAAGGTCTGACATGTATATTATTCTGTGATCACCTAATTTACTTATAGTTTCCTTCTTTATGTTCAAGGCATTCACCCATTCTGAGTTTATCTTGGTGTAGGGTGTGAGGTGTTGATCCAAACCTAATCTCTCCCACACTGTCTTCCAGTATTTCCAGCAGTTTTTGTCAAATAGCGGGTTTTTGTCCCAGAAGCTGGGATCTTTGGGTTTGTCATATACTGTCTTACTGGGGTCACTTACCCCAAGTCTATTCCACTGATCCTCCTTTCTGTCTCTTAGCCAGTACCAAATTGTTTTGATGACCACTGCTTTGTAATAGAGTTTGAGATCTGGGACTGCAAGGCCACCTTCCTTTGTATTTTTTTTCATTATTTCCCTGGATATCCTTGACCCTTTGTTCTTCCAAATGAACTTTGTTATGGTTTTTTCTATGTCAGGAAAAAAATTTTCGGGAAGTTCAATGGGAATAGCACTAAATAGATAAATAAGTTTGGGTAGGATGGTCATTTTTATTATATTGGCTCGTCCTACCCATGAGCAGTTAATATTTTTCCAATTGCTCAAGTCTAGTTTTATTTGCGTGGAGAGTGTTTTGTAGTTGTGTTCATATAGTTCCTGTGTTTGTCTCAGGAGATAGATACCTAAGTATTTTATTTTGTCTAAGGTGATTTTGAATGGGATATCTCTTTCTAATTCTTGCCGCTGAGCTGTGTTGGAAATATATAGAAATGCTGATGACTTATGTGGGTTTATTTTTTTAACCTGCAACTTTGCTAAAGTTGTTGATTATTTCCACTAGCTTTTTGGTTCATTCTCTAGGATTCTTTAAGTAGAACATCATATCATCCGCAAAGAGCAATAACTTGGTCTCCTCCTTGCCTATTTTGATGCCTTCAATTTCTTTTTCTTCTCTAATTGCTACTGCTAGTGTTTCTAGTACAATGTTAAATAATAGAGGTAATAATGGACATCTTTGTTTCACTCCTGATATTATTGGGAATGCATCTAGTTTATCTCCATTTTATATGATGTTAGTTGATGGTTTTAGATATATACTGTTTATTATTTTTAGGAAAAACCCTTCTATTCCTATGCTTTCTAGTGTTTTTAATAGGAATGGGTGTTGTATTGTATCAAAGGCTCTTTCTGCATCTATTGAGATAATCATTTGATTTTTATCTGTTTGTTTGTTGATATGGTCAATTATGTGGATGGTTTTCCTAAATTGAACCAGCCCTGCATTCCTGGTATAAATCCTACTTAATCATAGTGAATGACTCTTCTGATCACTTGGGAGTCTTTTTTCTAGTATTCTATTTAAGACTTTTGCATCTATATTCATTAGGGAGATTGGTCTATAGTTTTCTTTCACCATTTTTGACCTGCCTGGCTTTGGAATCAGTACCATGATTGTGTCATAAAAGGAATTTGGTAGAATTCCCTCTTTGCTTATTATGTCAAATAGTTTGTATTGTATTGAGATTAGCTGTTCTGTGAAAGTTTGATAGAATTCACTTGTGAATCCATCAGGGCCTGGGGACTTTTTCTTAGGGAGTTCTTTGATGACCTGTTTGATTTCTTTTTCTGATATGGGATTATTGAAGAATTCTATTTCTTCTTCTGTTAGTCTAGGCAATTTATATTTTTGTAAATATTCATCCATATCACCTAGTTTGACATATTTATTGCCATATAGTTCGGCAAAATAGTTTTTAATGATTGCCTTAATTTCTTCTTCATTGAAGGTGAGGTCCCCCTTTTCATCTTTGACGCTGTTAATTTGCCTTTCTTCTTTCTTTTTTTAATTAGATTGACCAGTACTTTGTCTATTTTGTCTGTTTTTTCAAAGTACCAGCTTCTAGTCTTGTTTGTTAGTTTAATAGTTCTATCACTTTCAATTTTATTAATTTCTACCTTAATTTTTAGGATCTCTAGTTTGGTTTTCTTCTGAGGGTTTTTAATTTGTTTGCTTTCAAGTTTTTTGATTTGCATTTCCAACTCATTGACCACTGCCCTCCCTAATTTGTTAATATATGCACTCAAGGATATGAATTTTCCTCTAAGTACTGCTTTGGCTGCATCCCATAAGGTTTGAAAGGATGTCTCACCATTGTCATTTTCCTCAATTTTGGGGTATCAGATTACTTAATTTCCAATTAATTTTTGTTTTGGCTCTCCATGTACCCTTACTGATCATTAATTTTATTGCCTTATGATCTGAAAAAGTTGCATTTATTATTTCTGCTTTTCTGCATTTGTATGCCATGTTTCTGTGACCTAGTGTATGATCTATCTTTGTGAATGTGCCATATGGTGCTGAGAAGGTGTATTCCATTTTGTCCCTATTTATTTTTCTCCATATGTCTATTAACTCTAATTTTTCTAAGATTTCATTCACATATTTTGCCTCTTTCTTATTTATTTTTTGGTTTGATTTATCTAAATTTGATAGTGGTTGGTTCAAGTCTCCCACTAATATAGTTTTACTATCTATTTCCTCCTTCAATTCTTCTAGTTTTTCCATTAGAGATTTGGGTGCTATACCATTTGGTTCATACATGTTGATTAGTGATAATTCCTCATTGTCTATACTCCCTTTTAACCAAATATATTTACCTTCCCTATGCCTTTTGATCTGGTCTATTTTTGCTTTTGGCTTTGTCAGATATCATGATTACAACTCCTGCCTTCTTTCTATCAGTTGAGGCCCAGAAGGTCTTACTCCATCCTTTAATTCTAACCTTCTGAGTATCAACCTGCCTCATATGTGTTTCTGGAAGACAACGTATGGTTGGGTTTGGGATTCTAATCCATTCTACTATTTGTCTACATTTTATGGGTGAGTTCATCCCATTCACTTTCAAAGTTATGATTGTCACTTGTGGATTCCCTGGCATTTTGATATCCTCCCCTAATTCTGACCTTTCTTTAGCTATAAATTTTAAACCAGTGATTTACTTTAGATTAGTCCCCCTAGTCCCCTCTCTTGATATGCTTCCCTTTCTAGCCCCTCCCTTTTTGTTCTCTTCCCCTCCCCCCTCTCCTTCCCTCCCTTTTTATACTCCCTCCCCCCTCCCCTCCTTAATTTCCCCTTCTCTCTTACCCTGTTGGATAAGATAAATTTCAAGATCCCAATGGATCTAGATGTTCTAAGCTCTCAGAATTGATTTCACTGAAAGTAAGGTTTAAGTAATACCAGTTAGCACTTTCTTCCTCTCCTCCCTATAGGAAATTCCTTCCCTTCCCCTTCCGATATGTATCTTTGTGTGAGAAAGATTATTCTATTTAGTTTTTTTCTATTTCTTGAAGTATATCTTAGTACCATCAACAATTCACCCCCTTGCTTTTTCTGTCTTTCACCCCCCTTTTCTCCATATTGTCTTAATGCCCCAATCATTCCTATGCATGATTCTTCTAACTACTCTAATGATGCATACAATTTTTGAGAGTTACACATTACATTTTCCCCACATATTAATATATATATATATATATATATATATATATATAATTTGATATAAATGTAGTCCTTATAGAAGAGAGTTTGAATAAAAGAAAAAGATAACTTTTTTTCCTTTTCCCTTTCCTTCATATTTATCTTTTCAAGTTTTCCTTGCTCTTTGGGTTTGGATGTTGAACTTTCCACGGAGCTCTGGTCTTTTCTTTACAAAAACTTGAAAATCTTCTATTTTGTTGAATGCCCATACTTTCCCCTGGAAGTATATAGTCAGTTTTGATGGATAGCTGATTCTTGGTTGAAGAGCCAGCTCTCTTGCCTTTCTGAACATCATGTTCAATGCCTTAAGGTAGTTAAGAGTGGAAATTGCAAGGTCTTGTGTGACCCTGATTGGCATTCCTTTATATCTAAATTGTCTTTTTCTGGCTTCTTGTAAGATTTTTTCTTTTGCTTGAAAGCTTTGGAATTTGGCAATTACATTCCTGGGAGTTGTCTTTTGGGGATTTAGTGTAGAGGGTGTTCTGTGAACGCTTTCAATGCCTGTATTTCCCCTTCTAGAATCTCTGGGCAGTTTTCTTTGATGATATCTTGTATTATGATGTTGAGATTACTATTTAATTCTGGCTTTTCTGGTAGGCCAATTATTCTCAGATTGTCCCTCCTTCCTCTATTTTCACCTTGTCAGTGAGATATTTTATGTTATCTTCTAATTTCTTAGTCTTTTGGCTTTGCTTTATTAATTCTGTTCTTTTGCAAGATCATTGTCTTCCAGTTGCCTGATTCTGACCTTTAAAGCCTGGTTTTCCTTTTCAGATTGTTCTATCCTGCTATTTGAGGCCTCAAGCTGTTTCTGTAGTTGTGTTTTTTCATGCTTCTGATTGCTGAGTTCCTTTTGCATTATTTCCCATTTTTCCTGCCAGAAGGCTTCCATCTTTTTGATACTTCCAATTTAAATTCTTCAAGAGCTTGTGGACAATTTCCATTTCTTTTGGAAGGTTTTGGAGCATTTGTTTGCATTTCCTCTTCTACTATTTCCTCTGGGTTTTGTGTGTGTGTGTGTGTGTGTGTGTGTGTGTGTATGTTTTCCCTCCATTAAATGTATCCAAAGTCACCCCCTTCTTCTTGCTTTTTTTGATGTTGGGGTGTTGGGGTTCTTGGGTACAGTTTGCCATCTCTGTGTTTTGTTTGTTTGTTTTTTTCCTCCTTCCTCCCTTTTCCAGTCAGAAATCTAAATGAGTAGTACTTGCCCTCAGTATAAGGGTCTAATGGTCAAGGCTTTAGTCTCAGGTTAATTCTAGGTTCTCTGCAGCAGCGCTGTCTTCCTGGGGAGGCCCAAGGACTGCCCTCCCCTGCCTGCCGGTGTTTTGGGAGTCAGTGCTCTCAGGTGAAAGTCTTTGGTTGTCTTAGCTAACTCCCAAGACCTATTGGTGCCCCTTGCTCACGTCAGAGGATCCCTTCGCACACTCGGTGATTACAGCTGGCTAGTTCTGGGGGCCTGAGATCTGTGCTCCCTAACCCACCTGCCGGGGCTTGGGGTATTAGTACTCTCAGGAGAAGGACCTTATCTTTTCAGGTCCCCAGACCTGGGGCTGCCTGTTGTTCAGTCCTGGGGTGCCCCTCCCTCACTTGTTGATTCTGGCCTGTGGTGACTTTAACTCTGGCTCTGGCTGTTTGGTGGGGGAGGGGAGGGTGGGTCAGCTTTTTGTTCCCTTATATTGTGGAGGTGCTGGAATCCAACCTACCTTCAGAGCTTCACCTTGTTGTGGGGTCTTTCCATTCTTATGAGGATGGTTGTTTTTTTTTATTTTGGGAGGGTCTTTTGTGGTCATCTGTGTCATTGGGTCTGAGGAGAGGAAGCAAGCTGTGTCTACTATGCAGCCATGCTTACCCTGAAGTACTGTTTTTTTTAAAGAAGCAGAGTCTATAACTATAAACTAGACTTGACTTTGGTTTCTTGCAAAACTCTAAAAACACATGTTAGAATTTATGACCTGCAAGCATTTAGCATGAGAAGTTTCATCCTGTAAGTTAGTCCATCAGTTGACAGCCAACAAGCATTTACTAAGTCTTTTACTATGTACCTGGCACTGTTCTGAGTGCTAAGGTACAAAAACAAATTACAGATTTGTTCTCAAGGAAATTGTAGTCTAATGAGGGAGACAATTTTGTACAAGTTAGTAAATGGTAGAATCAGAATTTGAACTTAAGTCTTTTGAATTCATAAGACATCAGTGCACTCTCAGATGCCATTAATCTACATCCCTTTCCACAGGCACTGGACTCAAATATTGGCCTTAGATTCAAAAGCAGATGAAAATGGAGCATGGACATCCAATATGAGACTGTGAAATGACACTGAGGACATAATATCCAGTCATAACCTCTCTCTCATCCACACTCCTTTCTTGCCACTATCTTATTAATCCATTGAAGATAATTGATAAGAGTCTGGTTTTTAGCTGGGACGAGCTTAATTTCTTAGATGAGATGAGGATGATGAATTAATTTCAATGAAGCCACCAAACATTTCAAAGGTGTTTGTCAAATTTCCTAGATAAATATAGAGCTCTGAATCTTCTATTACTTGCCATGATATAGAATACATTGGGCTTTTTTGTTCATTAGTTTTCAATTGACAACTGCATCTGCTTGCTTTAATTTCCTGTACCAATCAATAGGACACAAATTCAGATGTTATCCAAGTGTATCATTTAATTTTCATTATATATTTCATTGTTCAGTTATCCACATACAATGAATTGATTTTGAACTTTCCAATATCTTCCATGGAGTCTCCAAAGAATCTACTATTATGCATCAATATACAGTCAATTTTCACATGCAATAAGTAAAAATCCTTTAAAGTTCACTTATTTTATAGTGATCTTGATATTTATATAAATATAGATAGGAAATAAGTGTATATGTGTGTATGCATACCTATGCATATACATGTATGCACCCATAGTAGGACAATTATCTAACCCCTGGATATCAAGGGTCTTAGAGAAGAAATTGGCAAACTACTCCAGTATCTTTGCCAAGAAAATCTCAAATGGGATCCCAGAGAATTGGGCACAACTGAAAAACAACTGAACAACAACAAAGCCAAGAGTTTGGAAACAATTTATTTCCTTCTGCTTCTGAAAGGGATAGTGTTGGGCAAATTACATGTGAATTAAATACTTAAGAGACTTCCAACCCAATCAAATCCCGGAATATTTACTGTCATAGAGTCATATGTCTTAATTTACCAGCATGACAGGTGATATTCCTGACCAGTGGTGGTGAAGGGATGCGATGTGTAGAGACTGAAGTGAAACCCTGGCCAATTAAAGAATCTTAGGGGAAGGGTTTAGACTGAGCTTAAAAAAACAATGCTGGCTGACTGCCATTTTGGGGGCTTTTGAAAGTGCTTCTTTTCCTGGCCATCACTGGCCTCCCCTGGGTCCACACTGGACTTGGAATCTAGAAACTATGACTTGTAGCTGTGGACAGGGATTATGAGTTATTTAGGCTGGTAATATTTTCTTCTTTCTCCATTTCTTTCTATTTACTAATAAATACTAATACTAGTGATTACTAATAAATAAACTTAGTATAAAGTCTTCAAGACTAATTTTTATTTATTATATATGTTTTTCTCCATATAAAAAGTGGGTGAGAAGCATTGGATACAAAGATGGCTTCTCAGAACCAGGAAAACATTGTATGCAGTAACAGCAATATTATGGAATGATGAACTGTGATAGACATCACTAATACAATGATCCAGGATAATTCTGAAGGACTTATAACAAAGAATGCTATCCACCTCCAGTGAAAGAACTGTTAGAATAGGAATGCAGATGAAAATATATGATTTATCACTTGTTTATTAGGGTATATATTTTGGGGGTTGGGTTTTATATGACTATAAACTTACAAAAATGAATAATATAGAAATACATTTTTCAGGATAATATATGTATAACTCATATAAAATTGATTGACAGTTTGGGAAGGAGTGAGAAGGGGAGGAAAGAAGGGAGAACAGTTAGATCATATAACTACAGAAAAATTATGTGGAAATTTGTTAATACATGTAATAGGTAAAAAACAAACACATTTAAATTAAAAACAAAAAAGAAAGGCAACTTCAAAACCAGAAAGAAAAGTCTCATTTTTGACATAAACTTTGAATCACAGGGCAAGTTACTTATTATCTTTCAGTCCCCTAAGTCAGAGGTGTCAAACCCCCTGCTAAGCTCAAGCAACATGTAAAATATAACTTATTTTTTAATGTATATTTTTAATATTTTAAAATATAACTGAGAAATCTTTAACAAAATATTATAAAGTGTGATACAATATAGATAATGTTAAGTTGTGGTTTTCTAAGGCCTATGTGACCAACATTGAACTTTTCTATTAAAGTTTGACAACTCTTCATGGTTCTAAGTGGCAGAGAAGTTGTTGATTTACATTGATAGTTTCCTCACATAGGAGGAACCAACACTAATGAAATGAAAGGTCTAGTCCATGTTCCTATGCCAAATGGGAATTATTGGGCAATAAGGCATCTACATTGTGCAATGGACAACTCAGTGGTATGAAGGATAGAGTACCAAGCCTGGAGTCAAGAAGACTCACCTTCCCCAGTTCAGCTGGCCTTAGATACTTACTAGCTTTAAGTCAATTAAATCTGTGGGCCTCAGTTTTCTCATCTATATAATGAACAAAGAAAGAAATGGCAAACTATTCCAGTATCTTTGCCAAGAAAATCCCAAAGGGGATCATGAAGAGTCAGGAACCACTAAACAATATAGTGCAAAGGATAGATCCCAGGACTTGGAGTTGGGAATATCTGAGTAGAAATCCTGCCCCAGCCACTCACTGTGTAGACCTGGACAAGTCTCTTAAGTCTCTCTTGGTTTCAGTTTCCTCATCTGTAAAATGGAGATAATATTAGTTTCTACTTTATAGGAGTGACGTGAGAGGCAAATGAGTTAACATAAGTAAAGCATGTTGCAAATGTTAAACTATAATCTAATGCTAGCTATTATTACCTCAGTTACAAAATAACCTCTAATTAGCTGTTTTAAATGATGGCTACTGAGAAGTAATTATCGAGTTCAGAGTTCAGACTAGCAAAGCAAGTTATACATTAATTCACTCAAAAAATGTATTGAAAGCCTAATCTATACATAGCAGAGAAGTGGTCAGAAGAGACTGAGTGCTTGTCCTGGCCTCTGAAAGACCTGAGTTTGCCTTTGACCACTAGTGTCGGTGTGATTCAGGGGATGTTATTTAATTTTGCAGTGCCCCAGGTGTCTCTAAAACTAGGTTGTAGAACAATTGGAGATCCTTAACAAGAATTAAAAATAACAGCAATATTAGCAACAACATTATGCACTCTTTGATTTCCATAACTTAAAACTAGGAATAACAGAGGGAATACATATAGAACAATTAAAGAATGCTGCAGGGCAATTTGATGTTGAGTGGTGGTGTCCAGCTAGCAAACAAAACAAAAATGACATTCATCAGAGAAAAAAGGTCTTATTGTTCCCATCTCTGTATTCAGAATATAAAATATTCTACTTCCCGACAGAGAAAGTCCTGTATTAAAAATCACCCCTTCTTTATCTGGCTGCCTTTTTAACCAGTATGCCTTGTTTCCACTCAGAGAGATGTCCAGTGTCTTGTGGAGTTTACATATGTATTCTGTCTACTCCAGCCCTCAAAACTCACATGCCCATATTCCCTTATTTCTACCTATTCTGGAAAAAAGTTATCTCAATTGATGCAATAGTCTCAATGTAATTGAGTTTAAGAAATTCTTTATGGTTATCAAGTGAATTGTTCAAATAATGTAACACATCTAGTGAGATCAACCTCCTCTATTCTATACATATGTGTGTGTGTTCACACCCACATGAAATTATGCTGTTCTTTCTAAATCCTTCCTTCACAGAAAATCTGTTCCTAGAAATGGTCATCCGTTTGTTCTCTTCTTGTACTGGTTTAACTACTCTTAATAATTTCTCTCCCTAGCCAGCACATATGATGTGAAAATGATGCCTCCTCGTGCAAATGACAAGGTAGTCCCACCAGGATGTTCCTCTACACTCTGGATAAAAAGCATAGGACCTCTCCTAGGACCTATGCATGCAAGGATAGGATGCCAGTTGAGTATGTATGCTCCAGGCTATTGAGAGTAGCATATGTATCCATCTCATATGTTTGTGTTGTCAGCACCAGTGGGAAAGAAAGAAAACATGAAAACAAAACTGCTTCCTTTTCACAAAAATTGAAGGCAGATAAAAATCAAACAGAAAGATAAGCAGAATATTTTTTAAATAATTTTATTTTAAAAACCATTAATAGGCCATAATTTTAACTTTAATTTTGAAGTAATCTCTTGGGCTAAAGACATTGGTAGAAAGAAGGAACAAGTCACTTTTCAGGATGTCACACACCTGTTGGTCCCAGCCCCAACTAAAAGAAACAAGGCTAAACATTTGCATTTATTTCTTTTTATGCATATGCATTATGTATCTCTGGTAGAATGTAAATTCCTTGAGTGTAAAAACAATTTCATTTTAGGTTTTTTCTCCTTGCCTGACACAGTGTCTGTCATACAATAAACACTTAATAAGTGTTTGGTGAATGAATACACATACTGCTGAAATCCCTGATGAACTGGTGCAAATCCAGAGCAGTGAACTAAAATGTAGAAACCCTTAAGTAAAGCTTAAGAAAATATTCAACAATGTTAGAAATTGTAAAGATAATGGAAAAACATACATCCATTATTTTACTATATGTCACAGAGTTGCAATTAATTTTCCCTAATTTACTACCATAGTTCCTAGAAGAACCCAAAATATTTCTTGTCATTACTTGCTATCTATGCTCCTCTTTCCAAAATTCTGTCTTCTGAACAATAATAAAGAGTTTCAAAATCTGTGATTCACCAAGAATATCAAATGATGTCATCTTATAGATGCAGAAAAAATTGGCACCTTATGAAAACCCCAAAATTTTCCTTAGGAAAACCCTGTTCTTCCTTTTTTTATTTTTACAGCACTTTAATATTTTCCCCTTTTCCTCCATGTTCTGCTAAATTTCCTCCCTCTTTCCCCCCTTTTTTCCCTCCTTGGGCTTATTGTTACCATGCACAGGAAGTAAAGAAAGGCAATCTGATTCAGAAGACTTGGAGTTAAAGATTTCATTTTATATTATAATTCATCCTGAAAATGAAGGAGAGTTTATTTGCTAACTGGGCAATCAAAATCAATGTAAACCTTTTCACTACATCCATCCCTAGACACTATGAAGGTACAACTTGTGAATTCCTAATTTTTCATTATGATATTGAATAAAGTATTAAATCTTGTAAGATTTGGCACCTCCTAATACCTGTTAGAATGGCAGTCGATGCCCCTGGATTATGAAAGGAATCTTTTTCCATGATCTAGATCTACAACACCCTTCTTTGGAAATGATCATGTGTAGGTTGAAAGTAAGCATAAGGACTGTCATGCTTCTCCTTCCTGCCATGCTGTGGATTCTGACTTCATCTTATAATGGGGAATTTGCAAAGAAATATGATTCACGAATCTTATAGAAATTAGAGTTGACAGGGACATTGGAGAAAACATCTATAAACATCTCTTCATTTTACAGAAGAGGAAACTAAAATGTAAAGAGGTTATATCACTTGTCCAAGGTCACAAAGGTAGAAAATGGCAAAACAAGCATCCAAACACCAATTCTGTAAACCCAAATCCAGGGATTTTTCAATTAACTACACGCTTTATTAAAATTCAGAACCCAGGAAATATCTCTTGAGTTGTTGTGTTCCCTCATCAATACATTAAATCAACAAATATTTCTGAAGTACCAATGTACTGAAGTAACTGTAATAGTTTCAGAGTTTCCACTAAGTGACCATAACTCACATTTTTGAAGTTTATAAAACACGTTGCTCACAACTGCCTTGTGGGATACCCTGGTAGAGAAAGATTTATTAACTCCATTTTATAGATGAAAAAAACTGAAGCTCAGAGAAATGAAGTGAGTTGTCCATGTCCTAGTAAGAATCAAGGCATAGATTCAACCTATATCTGACTCAGAATTGAGTGGTCTTTCCTTTAGACCTCTATGCCCTAATTAACCTCAACTTGCTAGCCAATTGTGAAAACTATAATTAAGGACTTTTAGACTGTGTTTGTATATTTTTCATTCACTGATGCTTCCTGGCTCCAAATGCAATCTATCTTTCTAAAATAGCTATATAGCTTTCCCTGTGGTATTGTCCATTCATCACTCTATCAGTCTCAGTATCATGTAGCTAAAGTAACAGGTAAAAAAGAGGGATAGTTTACTATAACTGCACTAATTAACTCGACTAATATAACACAATAAGGTTGATGAGCTACTTTCCCTGAGAGAATCAATGAGAATATAGGATTCCACATGGGAAATGTGCTCCCTCAGGGTAAGACAGAACAACTCTATCTGGACTAAGAGAAGAAAGGAAAAATTTTTAGCTTCAGCACTCAATGTTTATATGCATGGAGAAAGCAGGGCAAGATATCAGCACTAAAGGGGATGAACCAGACCATTTTTATAAGACAATTAATGCTAATAGAGAGAATATATTTCTTTTTAGTATAGTATTTTTTGTTGTTTGGATCATTGGGGTGGGAAATGGAAAAGGGTCTCAAGGGACAGGTAAAGAATGTTGTTAGAACATCCTCCAACAACAGGTGTATAAGTTGTCCTGCTCTCACAAGAGCAAAAATCCTAATAATTGAGAATATGACCAGGGGCAACCTATCCTCCCACTAGTTATTTATAGTGCTTAATGCTTCATGGGCAAATTTCTAATACTGTTGCATTTCAAAAGAAAGGTTCAACTAGCAATTTTTCAGTAGACTTTTTCAACTTAAAAAGTTTCAGAGAAATATATATATGCATACATATATATATATGTATATACGAGCAAGCATTCTTTTCCACTAAAAAGCAAGTATAACATATCGCTTACTCTGGACTATTTGAAAGGATGAAGAATTTGATTAATGCCTGGGGGAGGGCATCTTTCCTTAATTATCTAGTAATTTGAGCTGAAATTGAGTTTTAACTGAATTATTCACAAAGGCGTAATTGTATCTACCTGACCTTATTTTAAAATACAGAGCAAGCAGTGACCTACAGAGAGTAAGAAATGTTTAATCCTTTTGTAGTTTTTGTTTTGAAAATTAGGGTGCATTAGAGAAGTCAAGAAAAAGGTGAACTAAGAAAAGGTCACTTAATTTAGCAATGAAAAGATTATTGATAACCTAGGAGAAAATAGCTTCAGGTCCATGAAGAAATCAAAAGCCATATCCCAAAGAGTTGAGATGGGAATAGGGGAATGAGTTGAGCAAGTCGAGGAAACAAGAACTTTTTTTTTCTTAAGAGTCTAACTGGTGTGAATAGCTGAGTAGCTCAGTGAATTGAGAACCAGTCCTAGGGATGGGAGGTACTAGATTCAAATTTGACCTCAGCCACTTCCTACCTGTGTGACCCTGGGCAAGTCACTTGACCTCCATTGCCTAGCCCTTACCACTCTTCTGCCTTGGAACCAAATACATAGTATTTATTCTAAAACAGGAAGTAAGGGTTTAAAAAAAAAAGTCTAACTATAGAAAAGAGACAGGAGATAATAGCTTGAAGGGGTGACAGGATTAATTGAAGGATGTTTAGGATAGAAAGATAAAAAAGAAAAGATAGATGAAGAGAAACTGAAGAGTAGAAAGTATAATCAATGTACACAGGAAAGGGTGGCATCAAATGACCAAACACCTGAATAGATAGTTTTCAGAGGAAAAAAGTCATGCTATCAATAGCCACATGAAAAAAAATGCTCTAAATCACCAATAATTAGAGAAATGTAAAGTAAAACCATTCTTTGGTACTATTTCACACTTCCCAAATTGACTAGAATGACAGAAAAATAAAATGACAAAAGTTGGAGGGGATATGGGAAAATAGGTACACTAGTATACTGTCAGTTGGCCTGTAAAGTAATCTAAACATTCTTATAATTTTAATAACCCTTACCTTCTGTCTTACAATCACTTCGGTGCATTGGTTGTAAGGCAGAACAGCAGTAAGAGCTAGGCAGTTGGGGTTAAGTGACCCCATGTCATATAGCTAAGAAATATCTACAGCCAGACTTGAACACAGGGCCTCCCATCTCCAGGTCTGACTATCTGTCCACTGACACACCTCGCTAGTCCAAACATTCATGAAAACAATTTGGAACTATACCCTAAAAGCTATTAAATTAAAATTTGTCCCCAAAATACTACTACTAATACTGGTATATACCCCAAGGAGATCAATGAAAAAGTAAAAAAGAACCATATGTACAAAAATATTTATAGTAGTCCTTTTTGTGGTACAAAGAATTGATGGAAGGATGCTCATCGTTTGGGAAATGGTTGAACAAGTTATGATATAAACATGTGAAGTAATATTATTGCCCTGTAGGAAATGGTAAAGAGCATGACTTCAGAAACATCTGGTAAGACAAATGAAATGATTTGCATTGAATGCAAATGGAATGCATCAGCAAAGCAAAAGGAACAGAACCAGAACTGACACAATAACAACAATATTGCAAATACAGTCAACTTTGAAGGACTTCGTAATCTGATCAACACGATGGCCCATTACAATACCATAGGGCTCATGACAAAAAATGCTATTCACCTCCAGTTGGAAAACTGAGGTAGTCAGTGTAGACTAAAGCATATTTTTATATCATTCTTTTTTCCCAGAACATGATTAATGCAGAAATTGGTTTTGTATGACTTCATATTTGTAATGAATTTTGTATTTCTTGCTTTCTCAATGGGTGGGTGAGGGTATACATATCCATATTTTAATATTTAACATATATTAAGTATAATATGATAATATGACCTATATGATATATACCTATAGATACACATACATACTGAATTGGAAATAATCAACAAAGGAGAAGAGAATGAAAAATGAGATTAAGGAGGCTTAAAGTGTAGAGTTTGGGGAAATAGGTGCTCATAGTGGGTGACTTCTGTCATTTTGGCAAAGTATGAGGTGAGATTCCTGAGATGGAGAGGGGATTGAATCATTGATTGGGGTGTGTGGGATGATGATGTATTTGTTCAACTTTTATTGACTCTGTTTCCTTTCCCAAGAAGAATGATCTTTGGACCAGAAGACAACACAATGAAAGAATATGGAGTTGGCATCCGAGATAAGTAGGGAAGCCTAGCCACTTTTCATTAATTCAGGCTCAGCTGAAGTATATACAAGAGTACTGAAATATGTGATGAATTAAGCCAATGTTAGTGATTTTTTTTAATCATAGAGAAAACAAGTAGCATTTCAAGACTGGAGGAAGGCCAATGTTGTCTTTTTTTTTTTTTTTTAATCATTAGGAACTTAAGGAATGGAATCTAATTGAACCTGATTTTGTCTTCATAACATTTAAATCTTCTGGCTCTCTGAAGGTCGCTACAAAAAAGCCTATTGCCTGTCATACTTTTAAAATAAGGTCAGGTAGAAACAATTGCATCTATCTGAATAATTCAATTAAAACTCAGATTTGACCAATATTATCTTGAACATACTGAAGTAAGAGAATGAGCTAATATGTTAGATGACTGTATCAGGGTCCAAAAATCTCAACAGACTGGAACATTGGACCAACTCTAATAAGCTGAAACAAATTGGGATAAATGTAAAATCTCACACTTGGGTTCAGAAAATCACCTTCATAAGGACAAAATGTGAAAGGCATGACGACAACAGTTTATCTAAAAAAATTATCTATTAGTTTTAAATAACTATTAACTCAATACAAGTCAACAGTGTGAGATACCAGTCAAAGAGACTAAGGCAATTGTACTCTTTATGAAGAGAGACATAGTTTCCAGTTCCAGGTATATAATAATCCCACAACATTGTACCCTGCCTTGGTTAAAATGTTACATTGGTTAAAATAAAATGCAAAAATATTGTGTTCATATTTTGAGAAAAATATTTGTAAATTTTGAATCATCCTGAAAAAAGGAAAACAGAGTGATAGAAGACCTATTAATTAGGCTAAATGAGGATTACTTGAAAGAATTGAAGTTGTTTATCCTGGAGAAAAGGCTTAAAAAATTAATATTTTAAAGTCGGAAGGGGCAGTCAAAGAGAAGAGGTCTAAGATTTGTTCTTCTTGGTTTCTGAGGGGAGAATTAGGGAAAATGGGTGGAAATAGGCAAATTTAAGTTCAATGTCAAGAAAGGCTTCCTAACAATAAGACTTCTCCATAAATGTAATAAGCAACCTGGGGGAGTAGTGGACATCTCCTCTCTGAGGCCTTATGGCATACATCTGGATAACTACTTCCCTGGGATGTGTGGAAAGAGATTCTTGATCTAGTATAGCTTGGACCAGCTAAATGGTTTTTGAGGCTTCTTTGGGTCCCAAGATTCTGTGAAATGATTCTTGAATTGAACCCTCTTCCTTCCACATTCAGCTTAGATGCTATCTCTTCCCTGAAACCTTCTGACCACGGAGTAGGGCTGTTTCCTCTCTTTTGCCTTATTTCTATTTCATTATCTACATACATGTTTTAACCCTTGACAGAACATAAATACTTCAGGGACTCCTTGTATTCCCACATCTGACATAGTGCCAAGTATTGATCAATGTTCTTAAAGCAGCAATATTGAACTGAACTTTAAGCTTACTTTTAACTGTCTTCTCTGCATCACTTTCTTGCCTTAGATCATGACATTCCTTAGTCCCTATTCCACATAGCTGCTAGTCCTGTCCACCTACCACTCCCTTAAAGTTCAAAGCCTCCTAGAGAGTAAGTTCCTCAAAGACTGTAGCCTCCTTAGTGTGCTATAATCTCTTTGAGGGCAAGGACAGGGATATCTGTTTCCACAGTGTCTAGTATAGTGCCAGGCATATAGTAGGAATTTGAAAAAATATCTGTTGAATCTGTGAAAATACTACTTACAATGTCTCTAGGGCTCTTCTTGTAAAGTTTTGGTATATTTGTATGTATTATATATCTTCTAATAATATTGACTCTGTGAAGGCAGAGATATGCCTTATGAAAGCTTTCTAACTTCTCAAGTGACTCAGTGCTCTGTTCAGGGTAAGATAATCAGAAATTATATGCAAGGAGTTGCTCCTATCAACTGTCAAATTTTTAACATGATCATTTATACCTTGGAAATGGACAAAAGCTACAAATCAGGCTTGATTTATTATTTTGATGATTGTCTGGATTTAAGGTAGTGATAGAAAAATATTAATGATGTAGATTAAATTTAAGGATGTATCTTTCATTTTTTTTCAGAGAACTGCTTGTTAAAACATTTACTAGCGTATTTCCTCATTTTTGCTAAATTGAATTGAAAATGTCCACAGACTGATGGAATGTAGGGAACTTACTAGCACAGGCTGTATAAAATGTGACAAAATATGAAACCTTTTTTTGTCCTTAAGCCATAAGCCAATATTTTTCCAACCCTAACATGGAGCTGGTATTCTCTGACACTTGAAGTTGGACATTTTGGATAGCAACAAAGCCTCGTAGAAGAGAGGCCAGAGGGTGTGTGTGTGTGTGTGTGTGTGTGTGTGTGTGTGTGTGTGTGTGTTCATTTCTGTATAGTTCTTTTTCTGTCTGATAGCTTGGCAAAGCATGTTATTTAATCTGATTTGTAGTCTCCATATCTGCCAGAATCTATAGGAGTGTATATATATATATATATATATATACATATATATATATATATATATATACATATACACATACACAGCATCTATAATGTATAGTCTTTGGCAAGTTGGCTGGAGCATTGAGAGATTAAATGACTTGCCTTTGGTCAAACTGCCAGGACTTGAACCTGTGTCTTCCTAACTACAAAAACAGACTTATTTCTTCTGCATCACATTCCCTTTCAGTTCTAGAAATTTATCATCTTTAAAATGAATGAAAGTCTACCTTTTCATTGGGAGATAAATTGGCTAATGATATTTCTAGGATTCTATTGTTTAGGATGTCTGGTGAAGACAAATATTCTGCAAACAGGCAGGATGTGTTCTGAGGCTTTTTTGGTTCTTCAGAAGTATCCTGTTTGCATAAATCCTATCTCTACATTCCACTTCAAGTTCAAATCCCATAAATAATAATAGGTGATATTTACATATCATTTTGAGATTTATAAAATTAAGCATAAACACTAATTCATTTGATTTTCTCAAGAACCTTGTAAAGAAATCATTAAAGAAATCACCGAGGAGTAAATCACTATTAACTACATCTTTTAGATGAGTAAACTGAGGCTCTGAAGCTCAGAAAGTTAAGTGACTTGTCTACAGTCTCACAAATCATAAGTAATAGATGCATGAACCAAACTCAATTTTTTTTTTCAGTTTCTAAGTCTAGCACTCTTTCTATAATGTCACATTCCATTTAAAGAATGAACAGACTCACAAAGT
Organism: Monodelphis domestica; assembly: GCF_027887165.1. Lineage (NCBI taxonomy): Eukaryota > Metazoa > Chordata > Mammalia > Didelphimorphia > Didelphidae > Monodelphis > Monodelphis domestica. Next base: position 307,484,874 of record NC_077229.1, on the reverse strand, counting down.
TACATATTAAGAAGAGTTCTCAGAAGTCAGAATATAAGAACTGGGATCAGAATCTTATCTGCAGAATTCCCTAGAGTTGCTCATCTAGAAGACTTCTAGATGTGAGGAACTTAACACCTACCAAGGCAGTCAATTCCATGCTTAGATAAGTCTGATTGCTGATAAATTTCCCATTATGTAAGCAAAGGAATTTGCTTCCCTGTAACTTCCGTTATTGTTTCTAGTTTTATCCCATGGCACCTTCTCGAAAATGTAAATATAACTTTCTCATCCTGTCTTCTTTTCTGTTGTTAGGTTAATCATCCCTAAATCCTTCAATCAATTCTTATGTGAAAGTATTTTCATTTGTCCTCTTCTGTTCTGATTTACTCTAGCCATTTTCAAGTATGCCGATGTCCTTTCTAAATGGTGTGTGGCTAGGTCACTGAGGGAAACCCCCACATCTGCTAGACCAAGATCCTAAAATGAACAAGGCATGCATTCTGGCAACATGGAAATGGATGTATGCTCTAGATCAGAACTGAAGGACCTAGACTGGGAGACCACAAAGATATTTGTTATGGGCTCCTGAGGTTACAGGGCTATGTCAAAGATTGTTTCTTAATAGGCTATAAAAGGAAAAGACAAAGGTGCTACTTTTCTTTCATTCTGGCTTCATCACAATTCTTCTGAGACTCTGCCAGCTCCTCCTTAGATTTCCAATAACAGAGGAGGAGAATCCTTCCTGCTAGAAGCCATATAACCTATAAGTACAGAGCAGCAAGTATGCTCTTTCCCAAGTAAACCTAAAATTGGATTTTAAGTTCCTCATTTCTTCTGCTTTTTGTTTCTTTTCCTGAGCTCAGGGCACTGAACAGCAATCCTGAGGGATGACTATTTTCTGTGTTGGCAGATACTTCATGAGCTCAAGTGGTCTTGGTTTCCTGAAATAGTGTTGGCTTCCCAGCACTGAGTGATCTCTCTTTTAAGTTATAGAGAACTGAAACTATCCCTAAAAATCATCTCTTTAGTATCAATAAGTTGACCATTATATCTCCAGTTGATAGTTTTGATCAGTTAATGAAGAAGTTACTTGAATTGAGTTACAAAGAATGGCCACGAGTGAGAGGGGAGAGTTTCATTCTTTCTATCTTTATGTCTAGTCAATCAACAAGCATTTATTATATATTTAAAGTGGCTTAAGTGACTTAGGGTTTATGAGGTGTTCAAGGAGGACAGGAACGTCTGGTATGAGACCTTGCCAAACTGTTTTCAGGGCTGCTCATTCACCTTTAGTGTCAACCCTTTATCCAACACTTAACTGTGGCTCCACGAAGCTGTAGCCTTTGCATCAGTCACACTCTGGTTACAGTCTTTACAAACAGGCTCATCAGGTCAAGGACAACTGATAGGTCTCAAATCTGTCAGTGAGTTAAGGGAATGTCTACTCCAAGCATGTAAAAACTCCATCCTGGTGGCGTAGAACAAGGCCATTGGAACAAATTGTTCTCATCTACCATGAAAGTGGTAGAAAGCTATAGAGTGCTTGGAGCTTGCTCGGACATCAAAGATGCCAAAGTCATTCATCCTGGGCCATTTCCAGTCATCATGCCTTTTGTCTTACCATTGGACTTTAGGGACTCTGGAAAAGAGAGTGAGGCTGATGGCTTTATACATCAACTCTGATCTCACTTCATGATGTCATTAGACCTCTTCTAAAATAAAGGATAAACAATAATTATATACTTACTATGTGCTAAGCACTATTCTCAGAGCACAAATAATGGCAAAAACAGTATCTTCCCACAAGGCACTCAACTTCTAATAAGTGTTTCAAGGGAATCACTTTAAAAGACTGATATATATTCATTTAAGGTCGCCAAGGAATTCAGCTATGTAATTCCTAAATGAAAAACTCAAGTCAGCCGTCAGCCTTTTTTGGAGTTTAATTACAATAGGAGCAAGAAAGGAATTAGAGATAGAGAGAGAGAAAAAGGGAGAGAAGGGAATAGGGCTTAAATACCCCTTCTGTTTAGGCTGGGCCAAAAGGCCCAAGCCCTTAGATAGCTGGGGCAAAGAAAAGAGATCAGTCCCTATCACTCACGTGACCAAAATGGAGAAACAGTCTCAGGGGCCCCCACCTTCAGCTTCCTTCAGAGCAAGCTTCTCAGAGTCCCCTGCCAATCCCTCCGACCAAACTCCTCCACCCTCCTCTCTCACATCTACCAATCACTGTCCATCCATTTCCCTGTGCCAATGGAGGCTCTAGCTTAACCCAGGACCGCCCAGAGGCTTTGCACATGTCTGTTGAAGGTCATATTTTCAAATGATTAAATCTTTGATCTAGGCTGCAGCCCTTACTCAATCCTATTAGGACTGAATAGGGTGGAGATTTATTCCAAGTATCTCCATTGTATCAATTCTAAAATCAATCATGATTCAAAGAAATTCCTGTTCTATGCTTAAGCATAGGTCAAAGTCTTTCCATTGTTCAGCAAAAGGTTTCTGTCCTAAAGTAATCTGAAGAAGGGAAGAGAAGGAACCTCCCATGCCAATGGGGTTCCCATTCCAATAGACTATCAGTAAGAAATTTTCCAAGTATGAAATATCCCAATGGTGAAATTTCCAACATTTATAAGTCTAAGGAATTTTGAGGTTTACATAAGGGAGAGCAAAGGTAAAAATCTGTGTGCTTGCTAGATATATACAATTTAATGGAAGGTAATGTCAGAGGGAAGATTTTGCCAGCTGTGGGGGAGACAAGGCAAGACAGGTCTCCTGCAGAAGGTGAGATCTGAGTTGAAGTTTGAAGGAAGCCAAGGAAACTGAGATGGTAGAGCATTAAAGACATAAGTTAACAGCCAGTGTATAGTCAGGGAGAGAAGGGATGGAAGGTCATGATCCAGGAATAGTAGGTAGGCTAATGTAACTGTATTACAGAATGTTCAGAAGACAATAATGTGTAAGAAGAGAAAGGTTGCAAAAGTCTGTATTATAAAGAGCTAATGCAGTGCCTGGAACATAGTAGGTATTTAATAAAAGTTTGCTGATTTATTAATGGAGGACAGTGATTATTTCTGGGAATGAGGGTATATATTACAGGAAGTAGAGGAAAAGCTAAGGAGGAGGATATTGCATACTAGATGATAATTATGGTGGCCATGGAATGAGACACAACAAAGATTGTAGGTATCATATATGATAAAGTCACCAAAGAATACTGATGAATGTATTAATATCCAACTAGAATGGCTGATGCTTCTGAACTTTGTCTTCTGCTCTGTCCTGTTCAATATTTTTCTAAATGACTTGGGTATAAATGGCAAAATTTTCAAGTCTTTCTTTAAAACAAAGCTGAAAAAGATAATCAATATGTTGAGTGATTGAATTATAAGTCAAGCACATCATGACACGTTAGAACACATGTCAAATCTAAAAAAATATTTAGAAGGGATAAATATTAAGTCTTACACTTAAGGGTTAATAAGCAAAACCACATAAATAAATAAACATGCAAATAGTTACGTATAAATATAGAATGGTGGAAATAAAAAGTATGAAAAAGAACTAAGGGTTTTATAACTAATTGGCATTCAATCCAAGTAAGCACTATTATCTTGATTCCCAAAACAATGAATACCATTTTTATGTAGCAGTGCTACAAGTATAGTGCCAAGACAAGGAAAGTCTGCAACTTGAAAAAGTACAGCCAGAGTACCATGTTAAATTCTTGATTCTAAAATTTAGAAAGGACATTTACAAATGAGAAATCACATGGAAGAGGACAATCAGAGCAGTGAAGATACTTTTAGCCAAGTTATAGGAGGAACTGGGGATGTCTAGCTCAGAGAAGGGAAGACATAGGGAGATTATAATAGCCTTGTTTAGTTGTTACTATAGGAGGGGTGTCATGGGCAAGGTGATTATATTTATTCTCTTTAGAATCAGAGAACAAAACTATGACAATTGAAAGGCAGATTTCAACTCCATATAAGGAAGAGCTTCCTTGGAATTAGAACTACCTGAAACTAGAATGGGCTGCTTCAGGAGACATTGATTTTCCCAACACTCTTGAATTTACAGAGAGAGGTTGGATGACCACTGATAAGGGATATTATAAAGGACACTAGGGTAGAAGGAATTCCTATTTCCAGAGTAAGAAGTAAGAAGCAATTATAAGAAGCTCTGATATGTCGCAGTTGCAGGTTTATGTAAGATATTAGATGCTAACCCAAATTCTAAATCTAAATTAATAGGAAGATTTATGAATTTTCATATGTGAAAGAAGCAATTTTGACTCTGAATAGTTATAAATTCATTTCAATTTTTGAGAATATATTAAAATATTATCACATGCCAAAAAGTAGTCTTTCTGAAAAACCTTTTACAAGAATGAGAATAATTAAACTGGAGATTCAAAATGTATCTTTATCATCATTTTACAAAAAAAAAAAAGCCACCTCATTACAGTTTTCTCTGAGGTGAAGATAAACTGACTGTTAAGAAAGTTGTTAAGACCCAATCTGGATTTTTTTCTTCATAAAAAAAGCATATGAACTATTCTTAAATAATACCTAAAAATGACTACTATTTTAAAAAAATTGAAAATAATCTCTGTGGAGTTCCAACAGATGGTCTAAAAAGAGCTCTAACTTTGAGCAATCTTTGAGATTCCTTGACATTAGGAGATACCCAGGCCAGGTCACCTCTGACCTTTCAGGGCTGGAAATGGTTCTCCATTTTCCAATTCTGTAACTCAGACAGATCTCCTTTTCTGCCTCTGAATTTACTATTGGTTTTGAAGTGACCTAGGCACCTTTAGGGTCACCATGTAGAATATGACTCCTCCAGTATTTACCATCTTTAAGAGAACTGTATGATTATGAAGCTTTATTTTTAATTAGCCTTCTTCTCAGGATACATTATTAGAAAAGATTAGTCAAAGATTTCACCAGCCTACCTACATGCCCAGAAAGGGTGGATAAAGTTCTTGGAGCTGACTTCCCATTCCAATACTGTACAAGCATTGTTTCCATAAGCCTTTCTGTTCCAGTGCCCATAGTTTCATCACTCCTAAGAAATAAAAGACTATTTTTGTATTTTATTTTTAAATATTCCTAAATTTTTAAATTCATTATTTTATCTTGCTTCTAGTATCACTAATGCTGGGGTAGCATGAATAAATTCTCAGGAAAAAGGAAAAGAGATTCTAGTAGTCAAAATGAAGAAAGTAATCAAGACTAGCAGCTGATAGGAACATTGTAGCTGTTGATTCATTCTACAATCCCCGATTGACAATGAAATGCCCTTCAAGGGATATTACAATCTCACATTGTAGTGTATGCAGTATTGATAGCTCTACATAGATAATCTCTATGTACCTGGGTAATCTCTAAGGTCTATTCCAATCTGAAAATATATGAGTCTATTATATATATTTTAAACTATTTTTTTCCAACTGTCCTAGTGTGTTGGTTGCATTTATAGGTGATGAAATCTTGGATTTTATGGAACACTTCATATTTCATCTCATTTTAAGACCAAGAAAAAACATCTCACTGAACTGAAAAGTTGAAATCATTACAGAAAAAAAGCATTTATTAAGCCCTTGATAGCATGCAGTATTATGCTGGGTACTGTATGAAGAAAATAAAATGTGATTTCCCTTTAGAAGCTTATCATTCTGGTACCTTTTGGTAAAGGATAAATTCACATTATGGGAGTAGAGATCAGGCAGAATAAGGACAAATAATAAACTCTTAACTCACCAATTTAGAAAGGCCTAAGGAGGGTACATTATAGTAGTTGTCTAAAATTGGAGTGGAGAGCAAGAAAGTGTCTCTAATCAATCATCAATGAATTAATCAATATAAAGCACTTACTGAATATAAAGGTCTGAACTAGATGATGTGAGGGGTACAAAGAAACTATACACACTATTTACTAGGGGATAGAAAAGAAAAAAATATACATGACAGGCCAAATAAAAATCCAAAAGTTTAACAATGACACAAAAGATATTACAAAGCAGTATATGAATAAGCACCAAGTAAGTGGTTCAAATAAATGTTATGAATTAATTATCATTATTCATTGAGAATAATTGCTCATGAGAATAATTTCTCATAATTCATTGACTCAAAAGATATTTTTGAGCCTAAATCTTGTGCAAGACAGTGTATGGAGGAAAAAGGTATGAGCAGCTTCATGGGAAATAGGAAGAAATAGAAATTGATGTGGTTCATGGAGAAAAGGCAAGTATTGGACAGGCAAAGAGGGGATGGTAGTCTTTAAGCAAGGGAATGGGGGTTGGGGTAGGAGTGTGAAGTTGCTTCTAAAATAAGATAGAGACTCCCTTGCTTGGCAGTCAAGCCTCTCCACCATCTTGTTCCACTTACCCTCTAGACTGATTTCATTTCCCAGAAGCCATTCTCTATGCCAGAACTGGTTTCCTCATATCCATTTTTCTGAATTCCTATCTTCTTTAAAGGCTCAATTCCTCTGAAGAATCACTTCATCCACAAAGCCTTCCTTATATATCCAATTGATCTGTGTTCTCTTCCTCCCCCTTTTTCTTAGTATTTATTATTTGTGTACACATTCTATTCCTCCAATACCAAAATTTCTTGAGGCTAAGCATTGCTTTGTTTTTGTCTTTGCTACAGCAATACTTTGTATAAAAGAGTTACTTTAAAAATGTTTAAGGAATTGAACAGAACTGAATTGAATTAGCATGTTATATGAAGTGAGTGGGACAGTCAGCCTGGATTTGAGTAATCATTGAGAAAAGGAATGGGAGATAAATTTGAAAATGCAGGCCCAGTCTGTGTAGGGCTTAGATTTTTAAGGTGAGAATTTGGACCTTATCCTATAGGCAACCGAAAGTCATTCAAGGTTTTGGAGCAGATATGACCAAAGCAAGAGAATACTTTAGGAAGATTAACTTGGCAGAAAGTGGACTGAATAGAGAAACAGTAAGACCAATTAAGAGACTACAAGGTCAAATGTAAGAGATAAATTCCTGAAGAAAAAGATTTGAGAATTATCCACACGGATGTTAAGAGAGGTAGTGTGAAAATGAGTGAGTCTCTTAAAGGAGGAAGTGGTAAAATATTAAAGCACATTTATATAGCACTTTAATTTTTATAAAGCACTTTCTTCCATGAAAAAGGAAATTTTAAAAACTTTAAATCTATATAGTGCTTTAACGTTTGCAAAGCAGTTTATATACATTAGCACATTTGATCCTCACAACAATGCTGTGAGGCAGGAATTATTACCATCCTTATTTTGCAGATGATAAAACTGAAGCACAGAGAGGTACAGCTAGTGAAGGCCAATCTCACAGAGGTATTAAAAGTCTGAGGGTAGAATTCAAACTCAGGTCTAATCAGGTATTCTAAACTCCTACACTTTATGAACTATTACCTAGTTGTCTGTGTTGTCCCCATTTTACAGATAAGGAAATAGAGGTAAAGAAAAGTTAAACTCCTTTGCCCAATGTAACAGAGTACTCCAAGTAGTAAAATTCAGTCTTTTGACTCCAAATCTAATTTTTATTAGGGAGAAGAGGACTAGAAATAAAATTCCAGCTGGATTAATTCTATGATTCTCAATAAGCTACTTGAAGGTAAGGAAAATATAAGGTTATACACAAACTTAAAAATATACTTGAGGACCTCATGAAGAATGAAGTAAATCATACATGGTCTGAGTAAACAATTGATGGGCAATGATTAAATTGACAAGTGACTACAAAATGTCACTTCATTTAATTTTTTTACTATGAAGTGCAAAGATATTTCAAAACATCTGTAATTTAAATTCAGATGGGTATTCTCTATACCAATGAATATCTTAACTTGTATGCATTTTAGTAGAAGTTCTCAATGAGTGGCAGGGGTCAAAACAAATTCATCATGTATTAATTATCCCTTTGGTAATGATACACAGTTAAACTGATCCTCAGATGACCCAGATGTAGTCCATTTTCTGGCTCATATGACTTCATATTTGAAGTCATAACAGCTTGATAGAACCAAACAAATGATGGTGGTCCACTGGCTTACCTCCAAGAATCTCAAGAAATCTTGATGCCATATTGAAGCATCAGAGTATGGCTTACTGTTATGAGTAGCTTTAATGTATATTTATAGAGTCGAATATTCCTCAACTTCTTTTTTAAAAAGGGTCCCCTTTATTCAAGGAGAAGCAATAACATGTGCATATAATAATGAATAACAATAAGAAGGAACATATGTATGTACACACATATATGGTGCTTTAAGGTTTGAAAAACACTTTAGAAATATTATCTCAATGCATCCTCACAACAACTAGAGGAGGTAATTCCATCATTCAGTATATCTGACTCCTCAGGACCCTGTCCTGGGCTATACTGTCCATGGGGTTTTCTTGGCAAAGGTACTAAAGTGGTTTGCCATTTCCTTCTCCAGGGGACTAAAGCAAACAGAGGTTAAATGACTTGTCCAGGGTCAAACAGCTAGTAAGTGTCTGAGAATCTTCCTGACTCCAAGTTTGGCATTCTTTCCTCTGAGGTATCTAGTCACCCCCACTATGGGAGGTAGATATTTTATTATTCTCTCCATTTTTTAGATGAAGAAACTGATGTTAAAAGAATTAGGTGACTTGACCAGAGTCACACTGCTAATTAAGTATCTGACACCCGATATGAACTTTGGGTCCATTATTTTACCCATTGTACCACTAACAGCCAAAGGTTTGGACTGAAAGGGACCATGTTTATATTATGAAGGGATTTTGTTGTCTCAGTTGTGTTCAACTCTTCAAGAGTTTTTGTGGTGTGGTTTGCCATTTCCTTCTCCAGCTCATTTTACAGAGGAGGAAACTGAAGCAAATAGGGTTAAGTGACTTGGCTAGAATCACGTAACTGGTATCTGAAGCCAGTTTTGAACTAAGGAAGATGAATCTTCCTGACCCCAGGTCTATCCACTACTCTACCTAGTTGGCCCATGAAAGGAATAATTACTTTTTTAAAAACCAACTTTAAATAGTTTTCTAGTCTATCAATATGATTTCAAATAGTACTTTATATTCCATGAGCTCAAAGAATATACTTTTTGAAAAGATCTACATTTATAAATATATTGACAAAATGAATCAGTGCTGAATTTCAACACTTCCAAAAGGTGGGGACAATGTAGGTGATAAGAAACAAATATTTCTGGTGACAAGAAGAAAATATTTCTGGAAGTTAATGGGAAGAAGCCTTCACTACTACTCTATTCTAATTCATACATTTTAGTATGTAGATAGTTATGGTTTTTCAAAAGCTATGTCAACAGAGAACAATTTCTGGCAGGTTTTGGCCAACAAAGGTGAAAAGGCATAAAATGTCTGAGGACCAGTTTCTCTAAATACAGATAAGCTTATTCCCAGAAAGTTGTTGACCACGTGATTATTTTTTTCAGTCAAGGAAAGTCACAAAGAACACACAACAAAGGATAGAAGGGCTGTCCTAATCAAGGAGAATAGAGTTTCATGAAATAATGGAAAGAAGAGGTGAGTGAATCTTTACAAAGTCTTACTTGGGGTTCTATCATGCAAGCATGATGAGATTCGATACTTTATTTGACAATTCATTCCAGTATTTAACAATTCACACCATGAGGAAAACTTTCCCACATCTAACAACTGACAAAAGCTTTAGTATTAAATTACTTTACTGATACCTTTTCTTCATTGGAAATGGAGGAAAACTAGTTAATGTTTTCTGTGAAAGGAGTCTTCATAAACAGTGTATGAAGACATGAAAATGCCCTTCAGCCTTTTCCTCTCTAGGCAAGTCCTTTAATCTTTTCTCATAGAACCTATTTTCCAGTCCTTTAATCTTCTCCAAGGCTCTTCTCTAAAATATAAGTCCTTTCCACCTTTCTTTCTTTTCAGAACCCAGATCTGGAAACAGTACTCTAGCAGCATGCCAGTATGAATCTTACACGTTACATTCCTATTTATTCGCTCCAGGATTATGCTTTCTTTTTTTAACTACAGTTATACATTACTGACTCATGATACTTCTCTGGGGAAAAAAAAAACTATAGTTTTGAATTTTTCTCAAAATAAGAAATTGTACAAGGAAGCTAAAGGAATATCCTCCAATTGTCTCACTGTTATCCACTCCAGCTTGGGTCCCCACTTCCCTAGTAAAAATTAGATTTGATTAACCATGTTCACCAAAATAGCATTTCCTAAAAAAGAAGCATTAACTCAGGTAGGCAAAATGCTGGTTCCTTTCATCTCGGCAATTCCACACCTACTCACTCCCCAATTGACTTTTATGGAGTATTAGTTTGCATTAAAAATCCATTTAATTACATTGAAAAAATACATCACTGTTATGCTTTGGGCCGGTACCATGTTGCAGCTGTTCCTATTTAAAGGATAATTGTAGCCTCACTCTTTTACAAGGAAATAATTCTGATTTTGAAAGGATTTATCCTTACAGTTTATCCTGATGAGAGAGGACTGGATTATTGCCTTGTAAAATAGCTGAATAGTCCTATTATCGCTATTATACCACAAATGTTGGATATTGTTGAAGATCAAAGTACTGTACCACACTCAGTTGTGAGATGTACATGAATGGCATAGGATATTTAAAAAACAACAACACTGCATTTCATGAGTCATTTAGTGCTGTGAGATGTATTTGTATCTAAACCTGTTCCTGGTGCCAAGATGTTATGTTCCCAGATGAAAAACAAAACAAAACAAAGCCATAATCTAATTATTTCTCAAACTATGTGTAGGAAAGAAATGAGTTCTAGGTGTTCTTCCATTAAAATATTTGTCTTACTATTTATCATTCCATTATACAATGTGATTATATCAGATAACCATCAAGGATCTTTACACAGACTATATTAGTAAACCATGGCTAATCATAAAGACATTGATATTCAACATTATGATTACCAATTAATATTTGAGTACCTACTATATGCACAAGGCACTATGCCTTAAGCATTCAGGATAGATAGAAGGAGGTTCAAGTCATAGTCAAGGACCTCAGTCCAGTTGAAGGACAAAGGACTTAAACAATAAGAATAATAATACTGAATAATATGGATTAAGTACCCAGTAAGAGGTATTCATTGAGACATCTCTCTGCTAGAGAGAATATGACCCAAATAATAATGGAGAATCTCATTGCTTAACTTTAATAAAATTCAAAAATCCAGTATGTTATGTTTTCATTTAACTTTTTAAAAAAATTCTCACTCTTTCATGAGTCATTATTATAGTCAGTGGACAGAAGACTACAAAGTAGCTTTGATTCCAAAACGTACAGGTTACTGAAAGGGCAGTCTTTTATAACTAATATTTGTAAGGCTCTAAAAAATATGGAATTTTTAATCTAAAGGAAACCTTTCCAAGGTAGCTCATCTTCCAATGTAATTTTGGAACATATAATTGATAAGATTAAGATGCCTTCCTATATGCTAACCACAGATATAACTAGGAAGAAAAAAAAAGATATTTAAACTTAGAACTAAAATGTGCTACAATACTAAGTTAAAATGAGATGGGTTGGAGAAAAAAAATACTATAATGGCAAAAGCCAGTAGAAGGGCAGAGGAGAGTAGATATGTCAGTATATTCTGGGCACTATCCAGAAGAGAGGAGACCTAGACTAACAGGCATTAGTATTGTGGTCTACGTATATGGCATATCCCTATAATAGAGAAAGAAGATGAAAATATCTCTCATGGGTATTGTTTGCCTTTTTTTCTCTAAGATTCCAGATTCAACAAATAATTATGGATTTCCAGGTATCTGAAGTACTCAGGTCAAAAAAATCTAAGTTTTTCAGGCTTGATGGTAAATATACCATTGTTAATTAACAAATAAATTTAGCATTTAGTTTATAAAAAAAAGCCTCATTGAGTTGCATTAGTGAACCTTAGTTTTAAACAACCAACCAGTCCTGAACCATATTGTTTCTAGAGAATACTTCTCTGTTTTGAGTATTTCATGCATTGATATTATGTTCTCTATTAAACTTTAGTGAGCTCCTTGAGGGTAGGAACCCTAATTGTTCTCTTAACCTTTCAAGAACCTAGGGGAGTGCACTAAACATCTCAAGCACTAATGGATGCATCAAGCAATGGTAGGTATTCAGGTATTATATTAAATGGAAAATTCAAATACTATGTCCCTAATAGACTTTACCTTCTAAATTAGGAAAATATATTCCAAGTCTTACTCCTCCAAATTCCACAGCAGATTTACCTTGGTATCTTTACCCATCTACTCAGTCCATGTCACAGAGAGAAGAGTTATAAATAAAATACTTTCACACAACACAAATCCAATCAAGCTTCTGGACCTATTGGGAGAAATATGCAGAACTGGTATGTGAGTTTCCAACAACTGAAAGAAAAGTGTGAGGTGAGATTCAAACTCAAGTCTATCAAGATAGCACTTTATATGCTTTACCACATAGTTGTCCTACTCATCCCCTACTTTTTTCCTTTATGGTGTATTCATTCAGCAAATGATTTTTTGAAGGAAGAGACAGTTCTGATATTATAATCTCATTGGTTTAGAGAAGCAATGAGGAAACTCCTACTAAATACAGATCTGCAACTTTTCTGCAGTTTAGTTTTAGAGAAGTTTGGAGCAACAAAAAAGTAAGATATTTGCCCCGGGTTACATAGCCAATAATATGTTAGAGGCAGGATTTGAACATAGGTCTTCCTGACATCAAAACTGTTGGCTCTCCCTACATGACGTCCCATTGTCTCATATGTAAGATATGTAAACTTAATTACATTTCCAGTTTGTGTGTGTGTGTGTGATCATGAAACAGGGCAGCACATTGGTGTCTGAGTGATGATCAAAGAATCTGTTTAAAATATATTTACCTATTTGTATTTCCCTTCAATAAAATGTAATTTCTTTAAAGGTAGACCTGCTGCCATTCTCGTCTCTGCATTCACAGCATGAAACAACAGTGCCAGGTACAGGGAAGACACCCTATATGGCAAAAATTTGAGTTGATATTTTAAATTAAAGCTGAAGGAAAGTGTTAAAGTATTCAATTTCTAATAGAGGAAAAGACAGAAGCACATTTGAAAATCAACAACATTGAGTGAAATTACAAACCACAGAACTTCATTTTAAATTTATTTTAAATAACTTTTATTAGAAGCAGAGAAATGTCCATTTTCTATTCTATTTTGTATGTTAAAGAGCTCTTCCAAATGTAGATTCCAGAATCCCTTTAGTCATTATTTATGACTCTTTCCCTTTTCAATTGATAGTCTACAATCCATTGAACTAAATGTTGTATTATTCCATACAAACAACCACCACCACATAGTAAATTTTTTGAGGGGCTGGATTTTGTAAATAATAGATACTTTTTAAATACTTGCTGAATTTGATTGGATTTACCACTTTTTCTTATTTCCTTCCCTTCTTGAATGAGTCTTATGGATTGGTAGCAATATGGACTTTTGGTATTTAAAAAAGTGGAAAAAAGATATTCACCTAAAAGGAAAAGTACTGAATTGATAGCTGAACTTGGGTTCTAATCCTGCTCATTTACTACCTGGGACTTTGTAACAGTACCTTAAACTTTCCAGGATTATTTCTTCATTTGAAAAAACAGGGAGTGAGCTTAGATGACCTCTAAGTAACCTGCCACTTCAAAAGCTTTGATTTTGATAAGATGTATTAGTAATCAACTCATATATATATGCATATATACATATTTATGTATTTATGCATGTATTATCACTTTAAACTTTAAAGGGTATTTCACAACAATCAGAAGGTGGGCAGCAGCAAGTTTCCCCAATTTACAGGTAAGGAAATAGGTTTATAGAGACTATGTGACTTACTCAAGAACAGTTAAATATCATTACCAGAATTTGAACACAGAACTCTCGAATCCATACTCTCTCTAGTACTTTACACCATGTTGCCATGCAATGTATAACACTTTTCATATTTGTATTTTTAAAAGGAATGATGAAAGTATCTTGGGGCTTTCTGCTGACATTTTCCCATTTGCAATCCCTGGTTTTTGTTAGCTTTTCTCCACTTGACCTCTATTTTCTGTAGTATAAGTAGCAACATTTCAGATGGAGAAGTTGTGAGTACTGAGCAGGTTGTGAAGTGTACTGGAAAGACCATAAAATCGTATTAATCTCTTTCCCAGTGCCAAAGCACACGTGAAACAGATGGAAAGAACCTGAAGTGCCCCAGTAGACACCAGTTTTCTGATATTCTTTCTTTCCCACAAACACTGCAGACTCCTCCGAGGTTCTCACCACAAGTTCCAGAAAGGCTCTGGAAACATGGAATAAAAATGGGGTGTCCCAAACACATCATACTTACCCATAACGCAGGAAACACCCACAAAATAGAAAAGCCCAGACCACTTAATCTGAGGCTGGATTTGTAAAGTGGAAAAAACATTCTCTGAAGCTTCCTCATCCTACTTTTCCATCACCTTGTCAAGGCTCACCATAGATCTTCACTTTTGGCAACCATATGTATATTCCCCTTCGGGAAAACTCAGCTGCAGAAAAGAAGCCCAGGAAGTCACATTCATTCCCTTCTCGGCTGTAACTGTCCAAACACATGCATTTCCCCCTCTTCCCTTTTATTGGGCCTAATAACTATTTTCTTATTTACTCTGGAATAACCCTCTCTGACCTCTTCTTCAAGGTTCCCCCACCCCCACTCCAAAGCAACCCGTGGTCATAAGCAGCTTCAAGTCGTCCTGTGGGGCAAAGGTAAAAGAGAGTTGGGGTTTGGTGATGGGGAAGAGAGCCCAAAGATGGGGGCAATATTCCTGCAGCCCATCTGCCTGCACTTGAGGATCTCCCCGTGGGTCCGAGGATACCCAACAGTACCATACACGGCCTTGGGTGAACCCCTCCAGCTGCGAGACGCTCCTCAACTCTCCATCGGAGTTTTTTGCCAGGCCCCAGGGCAGCAACCTCGAGCCAAGGAGGTCTTATTGGAACTGTTCAGTACGGGATGGGAAGGAAGAGACGGGGGTCATAGTAGTGGGTGGGTAGGTGGCAGATAAAGGGATAAGACTGGAGAGAAGTACAGATGGAAGAGGAAGGACGAAGTATGAAGGAGGGTGGGTGCCAGTGTGACAGGCGTGTAGCAGGGGGAGTATAGCGGGTGCGGGATGGAGGGGGTATTCCACAGCGCCCCCTCTCTTCATCCTCGGGATCAGTGCCCCAAAGCCGCAAATGGATCCAGCTCGCCAACCTCTTTGTGTAAAACATTGAGGAGCAGTGTGGAAGCAAAGCAAAGCACTCTGTCCTTCCTCTCCTCTTCCTCCCTCTCTTCCTCCTCCCCTCACTAGCCCCCTCTTTCTTCTCTATCTTCCTACCTCCTCTCTCTTCCTTCCCTGCCCTTCTCCTTCGAAGTCTTCCTTTCAGAGAGCCGGGGCCACCGGCAGCAGCCGCGGCACTGATACAGGAGGCAGCAGCAGCAGAAGCAGTATCAGCGGTGGCGGTGGCGGCATTGGCAGCTGCAGCGCTACAGCGGCAGCAGCAGCGGCAGCAAGAGCAGCGGCAGCAGTAGAAGCTGCACCGGCGGCGGCGGCGGCGGCGGCGGCAGCAGCAGGGGCAACCGAGCCGCAGCCATTCAGCCTGCCTAAAAGGCCGATCTGAGTCCAGTTCCTTCTCAGCCCATCCCACTCTGGGGAGAGTGGAGAGTAGCGGCCGCTTCCCTCCCCACCACCACCCTCCGCCCCTTTCCTTGCACACCAACAACCCCCACCCCCACCTCCAACTCCATGAAGGTGGAGAGAATAAAATAAAATCAGAACTTAGAGAATTCAATAAAAAAAAATACCTAAAGCTAGAAAACTAGTTAGTGTGTGTCGGGTTGGTGAGGGGAGTGGGTTGGGGTGGGGGATGGGTGGGGAGGGAGGGGGAAAAACAATAAGTACTTGAAGTTACCTGCCCTGCAGCAGCGGCTACAGCGGCGGCGGCGGCGGCAGCAGTGGCAGAGGCTGGAGAAGCAGCAGCAGCAGCAGCGGCAAAAGAAGCAGCAGCAGCAGCAGCAGCAGCAGCAGCAGCAGCAGCAGCAGCAGCGGCAAGAGAAGCAGCAGCAGCAGCAGCAGCAGCCCAAGAAGAAGCAGAGGAAGAACAAGAAGAAGGGTTTGTTGGTTCTGTTGCAGACATCTGCAGACTGGTGCTTTTTTGGAAGAGTTGTGTGTGTGTTTTTTTTTTCTTTTCTTTTCTCTCTCTTTTTTTTTAAACCGCAAACGGATGTGAGGCGAGGAAGGTGTTTCTTTTACTCCTAAACCCAGATACCTCTTTCTGTTCCTTCCAATTTTGTTTTGCTGGACAGTTTTTTTTTTTTAATTAAAAAGAAAGAAAAGGAAAGGAAAGGAAGGAAAAGGAAAGGAGTTACTTGATGTTTGAGTGAAATGGACGTAAGATTTTATCCACCACCACCACAGCCTGCTGCCGCTCCTGATACTCCCTGTCTGGGACCCTCTCCCTGCCTGGACCCCTACTATTGCAACAAGGTGAATTGTTTGCTTTTGTTTAGGCCTTTTCCTTGTTTGTTTGTTGTTTTTTTAATCTGTACTTTGGGATCGTGGGAGTAGGGTTCCTGTTTCTTTCCTCCCCCCCAACCCCCAAATGCTAGGATGAGAGGTTGTAATTTTGTTGTTCTTGCCTTACTGGTTTGCATGGATGGAAGCTCACGGTGCTGTGTATGGGCAGACTGCCTTCTGAGTTAACACTCCAGTTCGCAGCCTACTAAAGCCATTCTTGCAGTTTAGTAGTAAATATTGTAGAGAAGCTCCTGGTGTTTTCAAAACACCGCGATTGTGCGGAAAGTGACACGATTTGCCCGGAACCCTTTCTTCCTGCTGTTTTCCAGTAGAGGGATGCCTACCGAGGTTCACCTTGGAGCTCTTAAAAGAACAAAACCCCGGAATACTTTGAGGGTGGGTCTGGGATAAATTGGGGGAGAGAGTAAGAGAGTGAATTTCATTTTCTCTTCCCACCATCTTCCCCCCTCCCTGTTTCATCCTAACCCCTTCCCCTTACTCCTTGTATTGGCAGACCCCATGTGTTTTTTGCCACCTTTCTGACGTGGAGGCATTGTTATTTCAAAAAGAAAGTAATTATAGAGCATTTAATTGTATAAATAAGCGCTTCCCCTCAATTACTAAGGGTTGGGGGATGTAGCCCCCCACCTCAATGAACCCCTCCCCCAGCCAAACTCTTTTGTTTTCACAATCAAATCAGGCTGCTTAAACTCTCAATTAGCACTCCAGTTCACGTGTCAGGATTCACCAAGCTTAGTAGTTTAACAATTTGGGGACTATCGGACCCCTGCTTAGGGTGCAAAGAGAGAAGACAAGTTTGTTCTGAACCGGACTTGCTCGACTCATTAGTCGCCTGCAATTTGGGTTACTAAATTCCGTCCAACCTGATTCGATCAGTGCTGGCTAGGATTCTAGGGAGAGAAGTTCTGTGCAGTGGCAGAGCGGGCAAGAAGGTGTTTCTGGACCGTGTGGTGGCCAACGGGGCCGGAATGCTTAGTGCCCACATGGCTGCAACGACACCAGAGGACTTCGATTTTCCTTGGCCAGAAGCAAACCGGGGTCATATTTGGTGTGGTTCTGTGGAGTAAACCAACTGGCATTTATTTATACGAGGATCGCACTTTCTTTGCCTTTGGGAAATGCTCCTGCATATGAATAAAAAAGATAGTGGGAGGAAAAATTATCAGGAAGTGGTTATCCAAACTCCTCGAACATACAAGCTCCAACCAGGGAAGCAAATGATGAAGCAAGATGAGAGAGAGAGAGAGAGAGAGAGAGAGAGAGAGAGAGAGAGAGAGAGAGAGAGAGAGAGAGAATGTGTGTGTGTGTATTTTTCTGTCTTTAGGCTTTTGTTTCAAATATGTCTGAAACTTCCATTAGAGGAACTTGGACAAATAGGAGGGCTAAGTTCCCTGCTAACACTTCTGAAATGCTGGACATTTACCTCAGCTGCCCAGCTTGTGCTGTTCCTTTACTAAACCGATGGCTTTGGAACAATTTACTCCATGAGTTGCTGAGATGTTCTTCATTGAAATCCACCTTGTAAATTGTGTTCTTATATTCGCCTTCAGTGGCGGTTCATTATTCAAGTAGTTTTCTGAGGTGGGGCTGGAGTTAGACAGCCCATCCTTATCCTCTGCTCTGCCTTGTCAAAAAAAAAAAATACTTAGACTTGTAGATAGAAGCATTAGAAAAGTGAGCTCACACAACTTAGGTTAAGTAAACTACATCCATCAGGACACGGGGAATCAGCCACCCTGTGGCTAAGCACTAGCTGTGTGTGTGTGTGTGTGTGTGTGTGTGTGTGTGTGTGTGTGTGTGTTTAGGGAATGTTTGTTAGTAGGTTATACACTGTACTTTACTGGAGTTGCTACTTAATGAAGTTTGAAGAGTTGACTTGAATAGTAGATGGAAAGAAGTTTAAAAGTACAGTGAACTTTGGGGATTATAGAGGTTGAATGTGATAAAGTTGTATAACTGTTTGGATTTCCTTTTTAAAAAAAGGTATATTTGCTATTTTTTTATACTTTTGGCTTAAAAGCAAAATTAGTTGGACTTAGTTGGAACCCAGTGAGTGTGAACCCCATTGGCAGTTAAAGTGGACAAACCTTATTAAATTTTGCACTGATTTAAGGCTCTAAAAGGAAGGTAATGGCTTGGATACACATTTTGCTCATCATTCTTAAGATAGTAGGGCTAAATTTAATTTAAAAGTTAAATGCTTTGGAAAATCAGAAATTACTTTAATATATTAAATCATTTCCCAATTAAGTGTTTAAAATAATTTTGGTGGGTAGTGCAGCAAATTGAATAAATTAATTTAGAAAGTCCTCAGAGTTTCTTGACTAGCTCATTGAAGCTCCTTTTAAGTCATGCCATGTATGAAGCAGCAAACTGTTCTTTTTAAATGCAAATTAGCCATCCTTTCTATAGAGGAGTTGCAAGTCTTCTATTTAACTTATCTTTGGCAATAATGGATTTAAAAAATGCAAAGTCATAAGACATACTTATCATAGTTGGAAAAGACTTCATGTGAATTTTTCTCACAGGGTGCCTTCTCCAGAACATCTATTCGTAGCAGTCTATTAAATGTATTTGTCACTGATCCCTGATTATATTAAATGGGCTGAGTAGGTTTGCTAGGCCCCTGAGAGGCAGGCTACTTTCCCTGAACATTGTGTTTTCCACTCCATCATGATTACCACTGATACAAAACTTGTGTCTGGATCAAATACTTCAATTGCTTAGAAAATATTCCATCATCCTTCATTTTTATGAAGGTTCAAGTGGCTTTCCAATACACTGTTAAGATATATCTAGGAAAAACATTTAGTAAAAAAATCATATTTTCATTTAGTTACAAAACAAAACAACTTCAATTGGACTAAGCTAATACATACCAGATTGAAAGGCAAATTGAGTCTTCTTTAAGAAAGCAATGAATCCATATTTTATAGTGATATAATCTCACTACATTATTTCTACTTTTAAAAGTTACATTAATGTAACAAATTATTTATTCTGAATCTCTTACCACATTATGATTCATATTTACATATATATCCAAATTGTACTTTGCCCAAACATTTGTGATGCAGGATTACTACAGTATGTAAAAATTAACATACTACTACCATCATCACCTCCTCTAAGTTCTCTTAAATAAAAGCACAAGTTTGCATTATACTGGCACTCCTTAACTCTGCTATTTTATAGATGACAACCCCCCCCCAAAAAAAAACACCCTACTGTTTTCATTTTTCTTCTAATAAACTCAGCAGAAGAAATTTTCTAAACAGTTCAGCCTAGTGTTGATCTATGCTTTGTGTGAACACATTACACTATGCACATATCTCTATGCAAACTTGCCTCCTTTTTTACACTGTCCATTGAGGGAGAAAAGTGAGAGAACAATGCAAACAATGTTGGTTATGGCAACTGTGTGAGGTATCTCTTATACAAACAGGCAAAATGGATGGTATGCTGCTGTATATAGGTCAACCTTTGAAATAACAGTGTAGCTCATAGGCTGGACAGACAGATTTAGATTTGAATTAACTATTCACCTCCTAAAGCTTTAAGCATAGTTATATTTCAGACATTTACAGATGAATAACATAGCTCTACCATAGCCCTGTTTCAGCCAATTAAGACTATTTTAAGTAACATTGTATCCCTTAATTGAACTAAATGTTACAAAGAAATTGGATTAAATGAGCACACAGTATGAGTTCAGTGGTAAAATATAGCCCTGTTTGTTCAAGTTGAAGATGTCAAATCACCAGTTTAAATTATACCTACATAGTAATAACGGTTCCTTTGGTTTCTCAGTGTACTGTCATTTCTAAAGATTGTTTTCACTGATTTTGTGCTAAATAGGGATAAGGAGGTGGCACTTTTTTTTTACATCTGAAACTTTGTAATGTATTTTCAAGTTGCTAAGTATCAGCCCACATAAGGAGTAGTAATATAATTATGTTATGACATTACTAATGACAGGGAGGCTGACCTCTACCAACAGTGGGAGGGGAAATAATGGTCTCCACTGTTCTCTATGGTTACTTTTGTAGAATCATGGTACTCTGTATCCTTCTTGGACAACTAGTTAAAGCAGAATTAAAGGAAATCAAAACACATCTTTACTTACCAGCCCATATCAATTAAGTGAATAAGGGTAGGAAATGTTGGGGATAATAAATGCTTGTGGAAAAAAAACAAACAAAAAACCCTATTTATTCAGCTGAAAGGGAAAATCCCATGCATTATTTTTCATATTATGTGCAGAAGAAATGATCTGTTCTCAATTAACCTGGTATTAATTTATAGTACAATCCCTTAGCATTATTTTACTTTTGAAGGAAATCTATTATTCATCATCTCCCACCCACCCCCTTTTTGGTGCACAACTTTCTTTGATGATGAACTTTTATAGGCTGTTTTCCATTTCATATCTAGTATGGTTATCCTCATTCATCCAAGTTACAAAATGTTTTAAACCCAGGGTTCTCAAACTCCTAACGCTAGAATCAAATGATATGTCAGTGTTTTAATTGATATTTTGCTTTTTAAATCATTGTTATTATGGTTCGAAGCCATTTTAGTCACATGAGCTCCAGACTGGTCTAGCACATTATTGAGTTTTTGGTTGGAACTTGCCTGAGGCCTTTGGGTTTGCTGAGACATTTATGAAAGTTTTTATACTTTTTGGTACCTTTTTCAGGATTGCTGCTCAAAAAACACTTGCTTTTTTGGTATTGTTGGGGAGAGTTATTTGTTTATTAACTTTATAGGTTAAGAGGTCTTTAAATAGATCTTTAAAAAAACTCACAACTAAGAAGCAGAATATAGTTCTCTTACAAAGGCTACAGATTAAGATATCGAAGCAAAAGGAATGCAAAATTCTGACTTGTCTATCTTGGCTTTGCTGGATACTTTATTATGCCAGTAGTCTAGATTTTAAACTACTTTGCAAAGGGTTATCTCTGTAGCTTTAGAGAGCAATACTATCATTTTAAGAGAGCTATTCTATAAGCTGTTTAGTATTTCCACATTTTATGATTCATTTTAAGGGGTATGGAACGATTTTTCATGAAGCAATTTGATCTTTTGCCTAGTTAGCAAAAGAAACTGCAATATCAGAAAACTCTCATTTAAATATCTTCTACAGAAACTAGTGCTTATACAAGCATGAAGCTTCAAGCAGGCTTTAGTAGGAGAGGTATAATTTATATGGCAACAAAAGGAGCAAGGTATGGAAGAATTAGGAACCTTACTGGATTAAGGATTCACTTTGTTCAAGCTACTGAGAGCTCTAGAGTTCAGTTTTTAGTTGCTATTTGGACTTCCCTGGCCTCTCCCCACATTCTTGCCTTTTTGAGAAGGAGAATTTATGAAAGGGATGGGGGACATTGACAAATGCTACATGGCACCCTGTCTAAATTTGGAATATTATCATTTGAGAAGTCATTTCATCTTGTAGTTCTCAACTATTGCTACTTACTGGATATACCAGAGAGTTGGAGGACCTCTTGGATGATTCATGTGCTTCTTTCTTCAAAATCTACTTTTTTTCCTTAAAAGGATTGTCACCAGGAGTTTACTTAGGTGTCCTATGTGCCCATTTAGTCCTTCACAACTCCTAACTTCCTCAGCCAGAATATGGAGCTGAATTTTACTGGATGCTAATGGAAATCTTCTCTCACCTCCTTGTGGCACTTATATGTTGTATATATTTTATGACTTTTCATTAATGTAATTATTCTGGTCAAAACTCTCCTTTCACTGGTTTTTCTTGCCTTTCATCTGGAAATTCACTTCCACTCTACCCTTTCTACCCTGTTGAATTTTCAAGTGAAGCATTGGAGTGAAAAAGCATATAAGGCATTCCTATACTCACTCAGCAGACATATACTAAGTTTGTACTGTATTCAAAGCACTATTCTAGACTTTAGGTTCACAAAATAAAACAGTGATACTATTATTTAAGTTTTAGTGTTCTAGTATATAGAATCTTTGGGGTCAGAAGCCCTACTAATCAGACTAGCTATTTTCCCTAGAAATCTGCTTAACCCACAGGGCTACAGGTAAATGTCTAAGATTATAAATTATAATGAATTGATGATCTGAGCAAATGAAGAGAGTTTTTTCCCACGTGAGAATTCCTTATATCTATCTAATCACAACTCTGATCCTCCCACCCTCCATATAAAGGAAAGGTCCAAAGTGATCTCAGAAAATTTGAGGAGAGGAAGTATTTTCAACTGAGGGAATGGAGTGGGGCAGGGTATTAGGAAAGGTTATTCTGTCCTCAGGACTGAATAAGAAACACCAGAGCTTCTCATTGGCTAGGGCTCAGAGCTAGGAGTCGGGAAGACTTGGTTTCAAATCCTGCCCAAAGCATTTACTGTGAATTGCTAAGTCACTTGGACTCTTTTTGCTTGTTTACACATTTATAAAATGAGGTAGTTGGACTTACTGGCCTCTAAAATCCCTTTCCAGCTCTAAACTATAAATCTGTGATTATACCAAAACAAACATCTGAGTATCATATATCTAGAACTGTGTGGGATCTTAACAGTATTTTATTTCAACCAAAATTTCCATTTTGTGCATGAGGAAACTGAATTATAAGGGGTGGGGGGGGGGGTAAGTGACTTGCTCAGGTAGTAAGGGCCAGAACTGACATTGTATGTAGCTTTGTGGGAAGAGCATTTGAAAGAGCACCATGAATCCTCAATTCTAGTTCTAGCTTTGCCACTAATGAGTCTTATGACCTTGAACTAGAAACTTACTTTTCTTGGTCTTTAAAATGAGAGAATTGGATTGCATGATTTCTAAAACATCTTCTAACTCTTAAAACATATTGTGGTTCAATAGAATTAAGATGTTTGAAGAAGTAAATTAATCATCCTATGCTGTTGTTAGTTTTGCCTCATTGGTCCCATTTTCAAAAACTTTTAGTGGCTCCTAGTTTCTTATCATATAAAATACAAACTTCTTATTCTTAACCTGGCATTGAAAATCATCCTCTACGTATGTGGCTAAAAACTACCTTCTAGCTCTCTCCCTTCCTCTCTTCCCCCTTTACCCCTCTCCCTTCTCCCCTCTCCCTCTCTCTCTCTCTCTCTCTCTCTCTCTCTCTCTCTCTCTCTCTCTCTCTCTCTCTCTCTCACACACACACACACACACACACACACACACACTCTCTTATTTCAGTCATTCCCAATCTTATCCACCCATATCCCCTCTGATAACTTTTTGTGTTTGGCTTGTCCCATTCTTTACTTCCCACTAAGAAAATTATTCCTTACATTCCTTCAAGGCCCAGCCCAGATATTACCTTTTCTGTGACACATCTCTTTAGCTATGAATTCGACTTCAATTCAATTCAACAGATATTTATTTAAAAACATACTATATACTGCTTCTAGGCTAGATGTACAGATACAAAGATAAACTAAACAGCCCTTTCCCTCAAGAAACTTCTATTCTATTGGATCCAAATAAATGATCTTTCCTTTCTCGAATTTTTCTTACTGTTCTATTTGTCCATCTCCTTATCAGATAACTTGTACTAGAGCTTGTTGTGTATTTGCCTTATTTCCCTCTACTAGACTATAAATCACTTGAAGACAGGGACTGTGCCTCTTGCATCTCCAGTGCCCAATAAGTTGCATTCCAGCATGTGCTGGAAGCCTCACTAAATAGATGTTGCATGAATTGAATGAATATAGTTGAGATAAAAAGTCTTTACATAATTATATTGAAAAAAATTGGAAAATTCCTAATATAAGACAATTCTTTGATGTCCAAAGTTTTGTAAATGACAGATCACAGCTTAAGGATTTAGAGCTGGCATGATAGTTTTTTTGTAAGTGAATATGATATTGAACCTATATTTAATATGAGTAGTATTTATACATATAGTAGCAATGAGGCAGCCTTTCATCTTATACCATGCTCTGATTTTGTTCCATGGCAAGTTTGAATGGGAATGGCACCCTTTCTTGGGCAACTAGACATCATATGTAAAAATGTAGTCATATTATTATCTCTAGATATTTAAAAAATGGAAATGCATAATTGTGAGTGTTGATCAGATGCATCTCACCATTAAACATACCCATGTCATTCTTTTTATAAAGTAGTAAAACTAATGATTTAGGTGGTGCCACCTAGGTATCCAAAAATGTTACTTTTTTGGGTAAACTAGATCATAGTTTATCACAGCTAACAGATCTTGTGGTAATGTGTGTCACAGCCACAGTTTTTGTTCTAATTTAAACTTCTGGCATTTTTATGGTCTAATTTCTAATATTTATTTAACAGTGATTGCTTACAAAAGCTGTAATAACTTCATGTAACACTGGCCTTGCAAGTATGCCTGCAACAATGCCTGCCATTTATCTCCACTCTCCTTTTAAGTTAACCATATCAGGGTGAGAGAGAGCCTATGGCAGGACTCTTCGTATTGTTGGTGCCCACAGCAAAGACAAAAGCTCTTACTCTTGATCATGAATTTTGTTCAATGGACCGACTGCTGGAGAAGTGAACTGCCAAGATGCTCCAGTCTCTACCTACCCTAATGAATTTGAGTGATTTTTGTTAACAAAATTTGTTAACTTGGCCCTGCATGCCAAGTTTCAGCCCAAAGAGCAATTTCTCATTAAAAACAGTTGAGTTATAAACTGCTTAAAAACGTGGTTTATAATGGAAGTGCCAACAGACTGTTAATTATAGCAGCACTTCCATAATACTTTAAGACATGGAATTCACATTAACCTGAATGAGCTTTTCCTGGTTATAACATGTTTCCCTACAGCATTCATTTTGAAAATGGCAACATCATAATGTTCTAGGCTTAGATGCTGATTGTATAGCAGGAAAAAGGTTGGGGGGGAGGGGGGAGGCCAGAATGAAAATCTCTTTGCTCATGCAGGGAGTGCCAATATTTTCTAATATCTTTTATTTTGATATATGAAGAATTTAACTTACTTGATTAAATTTTAAAAATTAGTTTAAAAATAATCTATCCTTGCATTTTAATTATATATATGAAACATGATTGTGTGTATATATATGTGTGTGTGTAATATATTATACTAAAGGCCATTTTAATGCTTTGGGGGGAGGTTGCCCATTTTTCATTCTGGATATTAAAAATGTGCAATACCCAAGCATCTAATATATTTCATTGCTTGGTTAAGAGAAGTATTTCTCTGACTGTTTTATAAGATTTCCAAGATAAGCAATAGAAATAGATGCCAATAGCTTTATATCTTCCTAAGAAAATACAGAGCATTCCAAGTTACAAAACACTCATGAATGTTATGTATGTCTGACAAATCCAGGTTAGTGCAAATGTCAGATTCTCTTAGCATTCCCATTCTTGACTGGTGTCGCCCATCATGCTCCTTTTGAAGGGGGAAGGTCTTTCTCACAGCTGTAGGTTACCTAAACAGAGAGCTGATTTTTATTAAATCATATTGTTGTCCTATGGTTATGGGAGTTTCTGTGGATCATAATGCCTGAAAAGGGACTATAGTTGGGAATCTTGGAAGAAAGAAAATTATTTAGCTAGTGTAATACTCTGCTTATCTCCTTTATTTAAGGAAGTTAAAGTAAATATCATAGCTAATGTAATATTATAAATCAAAGAGAATCTAATCTCAAAGAACCCCAAATCTACTCTCTTTTGGGAACACTTGTAGAGTTTCTTCTCAAGAAATGCCAGCATGTGGGATAGAGATAAAAAAAAAACCCAAACATTTAGACCAAATAATGATTATTCGCTAGGCAAAAGTGAGAGGGAAACAGAGACAGAGAAAGAGACAGAGAGACAGAGACTAAGACAGAAAGAAGGAGAGGGAGATGGAGAGAGAGGGAGATGGGGAGAGGGAGATGGGGAGAGAGAGAGAGAGAGAGAGAGAGAGAGAGAGAGAGAGAGAGAGAGAGAGAGAGAGAGAGAGAGAGAGAATGAGAGAGAGAGTCAGTGAGAGAGTCTTTGGTTCCTCTTGTTAGACTATTGCTTGAACTCAGGCCAGATCCCTTGATAGATCAGCATATGGCTAGTGTCTGAATTCTACTACCAAGTCATTCTGGAGTACTCTCTTCCAGTCGTGTTCAACATGTTCAATGGAGAAAAACAAAATAATTTCTTAAGTTTCAAAGAAGAATCATGGGAAATGAGGATTAATATCAACACAAGTAAACTGCATTTGGGGATTCTTTGTTGAAAGATGCTCCTTTAATATGAAAGGTTTCCTCTTTCCACCCCAAATAATGCCCCCACAATTCTCTTGGATGAGCTAATAGTGAGTGTGCAGCAACATGTACTCCACAGCTGGAAAGAGAAAATTATTTGCATTTCCTGTCATTAGGTTAGCCAAATTCCCCCAATTTCCCCTCTGATATATGGGTCAGAAAAGGGTATGAACTGTAAAATATAGTATGCAAAACAAAGTCAAGCGAGAACCAAGTGGGCTTGGGAAACTAGTCTATCACTATGGAACATGTTTCATCCCCCCTAACTCTGACCTTAACAAATTTAACTGATTTAATAAAAATGTGTATGTGTGCTAACATGTATACATATATACACGCATACATACATATATGCACATGTGTGAATATGTATATACATTTATTTTTATTCATATTATGGCAAGAGTATTTGTGTCTGTTGTCATCATACCATATTACAAATGAATTCTACTTCTGTATACCAAGAATCCCAGGCTACGAAGCTAATAACAATTGTGGATAGGGGGAATATTAATAATAAAAAGGCAGGATAACCTTTCAACAAAAAGTATATTTTATCATTTGGCAGATGCAGTCATGAACATTAATCATAGAAACCTGCAGATAGTAGAAGCTTAATATCAAAGCTAATGATTTATTTTATGTTAATGACTTTCTGCTAGGGCATAAAAGACTGCTCATAATGGACTCTCAGTGCTATGTTCAGTTACTAAGGCTAATGGGATAATCTTTCCTTTCCCAAAATTAAGCTTTTTGAAGTAAATTATGCTGTTACTTTTTCAAGTTAACTCTTGAAAAATTTATTGCAAAACTAATCTTTTTAAGAAATGCCTAAAGAAATAAAGAGAAAAATCCCAAAGCAGCTTTTCTAGTTCATTAACAGTTTTTTACCTAATTGTAGTGAGAAATCTTGCTTGTGTGTCTGCCTTGCTGTTTTTCGAAAGGTTAATATTCATGAACTTGTAGGGCTAAGTAATTTTACAGTTTGTCTCAGATGACTCAATCTCCCTTTTGAGATAAAGCGCCTACAAATGTGCTGGACAAAAGAAAAGGTTTCCAAAGATCACTAACCCCTAATTTGCCAACGGGTAGCAAAGTATTTCTTTTGTTTTGCATTGGGAAGTTTTTCCAAATCATGTTTACAATTAGTTATAACCAACATTATATTTCAATAAGAGATAATTTGCCTACTAAAGTTCACATAATGTGCTAATCATGTCTAGTGGTTAATAAAGGCCTCCTATCTCACTCCCCTGATGGCTATAAAAGGCTATTATATTCATGGCAGCAGTTCAGGTACAGCTGCTGTGTGTTAATAATGCATCATTGTCCCACTAATAAACACAGCAAAGGTCAGCACCCCCTAGCACCTCAACTACCTATTCTCTTCCCAAAATATTTATTAACACCTTAGAAGCTTATCTTTTCATTTCAGTTAGCCTCCTGTCAGTTAATTCTCCTCTGAGCTACTTGTGTGAGAAAGGTTTTGCAACCTAAGCTAGGTTGTGGACAGATGAATAGATATCCATACACTTATCTTTTCCTCCTAAACAGCCTTTCCCATTTCAACGATCAATGGATGACTTAGTTTAGCTTTATTAGAGTCCTGAGCTCCTTTATAATTAACTTGGTGTCTCCTTATATTAGGCCATTTTCGGATTTTATATGTTCATTTAAGTTGACAGTCAGAAGAAAAGTGCCTTCTCCATAACCCAAATTATTTAAGATAAATATAATAAAGGAGGGGATTGGGGAGATAGTATTTAACCTCTAAATAGGCATTATGGAATTGTCATTAAGTTTACTGATCTGATAGGCTGGTGAAATATTATTTTCTTAATTGTCCTGTTGGCATAGAGAAAGCAATAAGAGTAAAAGCTTCTTCAGCCCATATTTTCTGCACACAAAGAACATATTCACATGGGATTTCCATTTTGCTAGGAAATCATGCAAATCAATAGACCTGCACTTATCTGCTTTAAAATTAGGTATACAACAATTTCTAGGCAAAGCAAGGGTGTAGCTCTCCTGATAGCCTCAGTTTGTCTTGGACCTAATGCTGCCTGGCTATTGTGTCTTAAGAGAGAAGTCAAAATGTGAACTGAACAAAAATCTCCTTTTCTCATCTTGTGATGCTGTCTTCTGTTTTTCTGTTACTCATCTTGATAACCCTGTGTTTTTCCCTTTTTGACTGGGAAAGCTTCCGTGTTTAAGTAATGAAAAAGAGACAAAACTCCAACTGCATTTCCATCATCAAGAGGAATTTTTTTTCTTTTAGAAAAAAAAAAAGCCAAACTAGTGGGAGGGTTTCTATTTGTGTAGCCCGTAATGTACTACGGTACATTTGTCATGCTTTAAATATATAATGCCTACAATAAAATATGTACAGGCACAGTTGTGATATATGAAGTCTCTGGCTCCATTGGCATTGTTTGTAGTCTCTACGGTTGTCATACATTGTTCTTTGCACATCATACCCTTACAGCAGAATTTGACACAATTTCTAGCTTTCAGCCCTGCACCGTTTTCATTGCACAATATACATGAGTTTGACAGGGTGTGTTGAGGACAACTCTGGCAAGCAATTGATATTTTGAAGTGGCAAGCGTTTCAGCAGCTGCCTGCTTGTGAAAAAGGAATGATAAGATATACTGTATTGTTAGTTTCAGGGAAAGCATTAAGGTTTAAGCTCTGTAAAAATGTACACATTATTCGTCAGTGGTGAAGCAAGCCTTTTATGTTTTTTAGAGCTTAGCTCTCTGGCTGATGTGAACTAGAATGACATTGGTCAGTAAATGAATAGGAGTACTTTGAATTTGAACTGCGGCCAATTTTGCACCAACAAAGGAACTGACAAAAGAAAGATTTTATGTGAAATGCAAAGCACAAGCGATGTTGGGGGGTTGGGGAGGGAAGTTTGGGGGGAAGAGGGAACAAACACACAACAGAAATATTCTTGAACATAACAGCACTTTATAATGATACCAGAGAGTTCAAACATATCCATTTGACATGGCTCATCAGCTGCAATCTAAGCTGTTTTATCTAATGTTCTTTACAAACCTGTTGTATACACATAGGCTTTTCTAATATGTTCATATGGAATTTACAGTGTTTTTCTAAATACCGCGCTATGCCCTGAAGGCGTGTTGGCAGAATATCAGAGCTGTCCATGCTGGAGCTCCCCAGTCTCTCTCTGTCTGGTAGTGGGGAATGGTAGCTTAATCAGTTGTGGCACTTCCAGTGTGTAACATTCATTAGTAAGGCAATTTGTCATGACTGTTAATAGTCAGGATGCATCTGCTCTCTCTTCAGCTTCAGAGTATGAGAAGTAAGGAGACAAATATTTCAATATCTGGTACTATTAACTCATTTTAAAATCATAACCCAAGATTGGTTGCTCAAAACAGACACAGTGTCTGATTAACACACACACTACGTTCAATTTTTGCTGTGCCCTGTTTTTATGGATTTATAACTTTAAGGCACACTAATATGCTATCATCAAGGGCATAGACATTGATTAGATATTCAACAGAAACTAAGTTATGGGCCAGGGTGTCTTCTATGTTCATCTGGAAAGAATTTATGTGCATAATATTTTCTATAGAGCATCATAAATTGAAGAGTATAAATGCATGCAGTATTTCTCACATATTTCATGTTCTCCTAATGATTAATAAAGTTGCCTTCCTGTATTACTCTCACCAGCTGGTCAGCTCCTTGCCATGCCATCTTAGATATCTTAGATAACTAGATCAATGTACAGAGTTTGTTTTTTGACAATCTAGTCCAGCACAAACTTTAGAATGGATTAGAAGATGCATTTCTCCCGGAAGCCCTCTTTTAAGAGCATTGTTCATTGTTCTAAATGTGAAAAGTTAAATAGTTTCCTCCAGTCCAAAAAGGTTAAAAATTTTCTACATATCTCATATTTTTTAGGTATTACATCACATAGCCACCCATACAAAATCTTTGCTGACACATTTTTCATTTTTAACGAAAGGCCTTCAAATTCAGAACATAATGATTTCTTAGAAACTGAACCCAATCTTAGTAAAAAAAAAAATCCGTTCTTGCGAGTAACAAAAGCTGTTACTGTTTAAGTTCCTGTTCAGCGGTTAGTTGGTACGCTTCACTGAATGTTGTCAAAAAGGCTTTTCTCTTGATTGACAACTCGGTAGGAATGTGAATGGAGATTTTAATTGCATATCATGTGTGCATATCAGAGCGAGTGAATTCACTGACTCTGCTTAGCTCCATATCTCTGCAGGTCAGCCGTGCCAAAAAAAAAAAAAAAAGCTTTTTTCTTTTCTTTTTCTTTTTCTTCTGTGCATTTTTTGAGAGAGAGAGAGAAGAAGAAGAAGAAAAAGAAGAAGAAGAAGAAGAAGAGGTATATAAGTACTATAGTCATTCCTTATTCATTTTCTAAAAGGGAAACATTTGGTGTCCCCATAGTCTCTGCTGCTTGAAAGTAGAACCAGCATCCATTCAAGCAGTTTTTTACTTTTTACACCCATAATTTATTTGGATGATGTAAAGCCATTTCAGTTAGAAGTTGGGAAAAGTCTGCCAGACCATATTCTCCTTGTGTCACTATGAGAAGTGTGTTTATCTTTCCCTACTCCCTCCTTTTTTTTTTTTCCTAAAGAGTACTTTGAATGGACTTTTTTTTTAAGGCAGTGGAAAAATTTACTGAGGTCAATTGCCCTTCAAAACCGAACACCTTAAAAGAATTAAGGGGAAAGATAAAGTTTTGGGATTCTCACATAACTGAATATGAATTTAGGTAGAAATTACCTGGAGACTTTACTGTTCTGCATGATGACATTAAAAAGTGTACTTAAACATTGTTCTTAGGAAAGCACCTTCTCCTTTGAGAAACTAAAAGTCAAAGATGAGTTTCTGATGGCACTCACATCTTTGCCAAAATTTGCCAGCAAGGGTGTGCCAACCAGTTTATTGAGATGTCTACATGCAGAAGCTTTACTTTTTCAAATGAGAGTACAACTTTTTAATTTCATATAATTTTAATGTTAAATCTAAACTTGTCAAGGGCTTGTCAATGTGAAACAGGAAATTAAATTAGGAAAAATACATATGGGGCAGAGAAGGAGAGACCTTTTTTTTCTCCTTATTTTCATTTCACAGGATGTGAAAATTAGCCACTTAGGTTGTAAATTGAACACTGAGCCTATTTTTTCCTATGTGATCCTGAATTAGCAAGAATGAGATTAGTATCAGGACTATTTTAAATATAGCCAGGGTAATATGTATAGTGATGTTGAAAAGCTGTGACTCTGCAGCCTTAGGACATCCCATAGGGATTGAACATTGTCCAGGGCTCTAATATGTTATCTCAACACACTCTAGCAAAGTGTAAAATTACAGCATCATGAGTCAGCCCTTTATATGGCAGAGAGTACAGTGTAATTGCTGTTTAAATGAACTACTGATCCTTTCAAAAGCAAAAGACTAAAAACTCATGGCATTTTAAGCTCTCAGCTTATATTCTACCATAGTGAAATTTTTCTAACTCAATGGAAGATTGTTTTGTGCCTTATATTGAGAACTCAGGCAGTGGGGAACAAATGTATTTCCAAAATGGGAGGGGGGCTCAGCTAAACACATTGCACTTTTATAGATGATAATTTTTGGAAAGAGACCACTTCTGTAACAGTATTAAAGTAGTCTTTGTCTCTGTTGCCATTGTACTTGCTTATTTTCAAGTAGATAGAATAGAGCAACCAAATAAGAATTTGTGCTGGTATGAAAGAGTATTCCAGCTGAGAATAAAATGTTAACTTTCTATGTTCAGTATGGGTTTCAGAACAAGTTAGAAGGCTTTCTTGAAAATGCTTCAAATCAATTATTTTTGTTGTCCATTGCTAGAGTTTTGAGGGTTTAAAATTAAATTACTTTAAGGGGCTGTGACTCCAGACTTCAATATAGTAATTGTACCTACTAGGCTCATCAGACTAGAAAATACAGATTTAGAATCATGAAAGGAACACTAGAGGTCATCTAATCCCAATCTCTCATTTTACAGATTGGAAAACTGAGACCTAGATGAGTTCATGATTTACCCAAGGTATTAAGTAACTAAGTCAAGCTTTGAATCCAAGATGTCTTGACTCCAAGCACAGTACTCTTTCCAGGATACTTTTAAAAAAGAGCTAGATTAATGAAATACTTAATAGTTTTATGATTCAGCCAAAAGGCATATTTCTTAAATAAAGACTCTCCATTTCTGGAAAGGCTGGATCCTCTTTGTCTACCTGTATGTAAATATACTGTTTTAATGAAAAAAGAATGAACATTATTAATCAATGTATTTTCCCCTATAAAGTATAGGCCTTATTTAAGCAAAAGTTTGTCTACAGGACTTCTTGAAGTAACTTCCAACTCTAGGGCTCTAGGATTATGTATCTCTGAACAGAACTGGTCCTGAAGGAGGGACTAGAGAGGAACAATGCAAGGAGTTGATAAAAGGCAAATTTCAGCTCCATGTAAAGACAAACTAACTAATAATTACAGCTGCCTAACTATGGAATGGTCTTGAAGTCGTGGCTTCTTCCTCACCAGAGGACTTTAAATAAAATGTCTAGATGAACACTTTTTGTGGATGTTACCGAAGGCAGGTTATCTTCAGATAGTTTAGACAATCTGAGGGTCTTTCCAACTAAGAGCCCATCATTCTAATTCTTGTGTAGTCATTTGTTTTCTTTAATTGCCTGCAAGAAATTCCCCTAAAATATGTTGGTCTGTGACAGCCTTGCCCAGGTTAAGTAGTAATTAAATCCAAGAGGAGTTTTAAAATGCCCCAGGATATTTAGAAATCTACAGGGCTACACGTTTGAGGTCATATAGCAAGGTTCAAAGATCCATTTAACACACTAATCTTCTGTTATCTACTCTTCACAATGGATCAGAGAAAAGGGAAGCCCTACAACCTCCTTAGGACAGGTTGGCTATTGAGTATCCAGTGGGAACTCTTTAGTCATCCTAAATCTTTTCCTGATTTCCACTAATGCCCTTATTCATTGGTAAGAAAGTTTTTAGAAAATCCTTTTTTCACTGAGGGAGAGGAGTCCCACTGAGGAGTTATTTCAGTCTTTGGGCACTAGTAATTGCTGAAGGCTGTGAACATATATATCTACACTATACTACACTTTGAAGTAAAGCTTTGTGAAAGGGGGAGAGGGAGCACAGGCAACATTCACATAAGGTAGAGTTTTAGGGATGGATACTGAGCCTGCTCAATGTTGCCAACAGCCAGAAGTTTTGCCTGGAAAATGTTTAGCTCTAGAATTAGGGATTCACACCTTGGGCATTTTGTTAGGGGTAAACACCATGAGGGTACCTGAGAAGAACTCTAGAAATGGCAGAAAGGGCAGAAAGGGAAAGAAGGGAAAGTAGAAGTAAATGATCAGAGTGGAAAAGAGAAATACATACTAAACTTTTGCCCTGAGCTAAGAAGCTGTATCAGGGGAAGGCATCATTTCATAGGATATTTGATTCAGATCTAGAAAAGCCCTTAGAGATTATTCAAGTTGACCTCAAATTACAGATGAGGAAACTGAGGCTGGAAGAAGTGAAATTACTTTCCCAAGTAGCAGAGCCAGGATTTGAATTCTGGTGCTCTGACACGCTCTGACACCAAACCTTTTGGTCTTTGTGATGCACCAGGTTGCATCTCCTAAAAACAATACTTTATTGTTTTGAGGTCATTTAGCCAAGGCTGGCATTTACCCCCCTCTGGATTGTATCAGAAATGGAATTCAGATCCAATCAGGATCTCTTAATAAGTGGACCTCCAAGCTGTCCCTAAAAGATCTAGTACACTAAGCAACCCTGAGATGTGATTGAAAAGTAGCAAACCTTCCTAGACATAATTATGCGTGTTGTACCTTGAATTAGTTTCAAAGTGTACACCTGACTTTTTTCCTTACCTCAGTTAATTCCTCCACTATTTATGTTCTCAATGAAATTTGGTTTCTGTGTAGCCATTTTTCAACCATTCCCATCATCATTAGAGTCTTAATAGAATTGATGATATCACATCCTGGCGGTAGTAATAATCATACAGAGTGACCAGGGTAGATTTTAGGTAAAGGATATGATCAGAGAGTTAGAGTTGAAAAGGATCTTAGAAGCCACTACGTTCAAACCCTTCATTTTATAGGTGAGGGTGCTGAGGCACAGGGAAGTAAAATGATTTGCCCATAGACTCCCAGATTGGAAGTGGCAGAAGAGAAGCCTATCAATTTGATGATGTTGAGTCTCCATACGTGGATTTTTATTGTTGTTGATCAGTCTTGTCCAATTCTTTGTGACCCTAGGAACTGTAGCATGGTAGGCCCTCCTATCGTTCACTGTCTTCTGAAGTCGATGCATCCGAGGCCATGTTTGTTGCTTCTGTGACATCTCATCATTTGCCATCCCCTTCTCCTTCTGCCTTCAATGTTTCCCTGAATGATCACCTGAATTAAATTCACACATTCCCATTTATTTAAGTTCACTGACACTCAAGATGTTATTTAATCTCTCTGCCTCCTGTTTGACTACATCTAGTTTACCTTAGCTCATAAATCTAGCATTCCAGATTCCTATACAATATTGATCTTTACATCATTGGACTTTCCTTTTGCCACCAGACACATTTACAGCTGAGCTTCCTTCCAGCTTTGCCCTAGCTGCTTCACTAGTACTGGAGCTACTTGTAGTTGCCCTCTACTCTTCCTTAGTAGTATGCTGGATACCTTCTGACCTAAGGGCTCACCTTCTGGTGTCATATCTTTTAGCATTTTAATACTCTCCGTGGGATTTTCTTGGTTAAAGGTACTGGAGTGGTTTGCCATTTCCTTCTCTAGTGAACCACCTTTTGTTAGAACTTTCCACTATGACCTTTTTGTCTTGGGTAACCTTGCAAGGCATAGCTCAGAGTTTCATTGAGCTATGCAAGCCTCTCATGACAAGCAAGTGATTCAGGAGGGGGCAGTTATCTAGGAAGAGTATGTGGATTTTACTTTATGTTTAAGTTAAAGTGGGGAAAAGAGGAGAATAAGAAAAGGGATAGGCAATACAGGGTGAATAAAAAGGAGCATCAAAGAGAAGGCAAAACTGTTCAGTTTTTTATTTGTTTCTTTTTCCTCTCTTGTGTAGAGGATCATTACTTTGGAAAGGGCAGAACTAAATGGTTAATAGGGGACACAAGATAAGATGGGCAATAGTAAAGGAACACCTGGCTACCCTTGATGAGTTCAAAATACCAACCTTACAAGAACTTGCTCTTAGGTCCTGAAAGAACTAGATGTAATTCTTGAGCCATTGTCAGTCATTTTTTAAAAGATCATAGAGAATGGGACAGATATTGCATGATTATTAGTCCAAATTTTAAGAAGTAAGAAAAGGGAAGAATGGAGTCTGAAAACCGTTAGACTGGTTAGCTTGTCTTTGGTTCTTTTCAAAATTCCATATTGGAATGGTTAGAAAAGTACTTGGGGATACCAAAAATAATCACATATTCATCAAAGAATAAGCTATACCAGACTAAAAGCATTTCCTTTTTAAAAAGAGTCTTTAGACTGAGGAACTGGGGAAAAATATAGATGTGATATTCCTAGAGTTTGACAAAGCAATTGATTTAAAAAAGTGCCTCATGATGTTCTTGTGGACAAATTGAAGAGATATGAGAAAGATGAGAATATGAGTAGATGGATTTGGATCTGATTGAATGATCAGATCTAAAGTCTAGTCATTAATGAAAAGAAATCACAGTGCATTGCATAATGGATCTATGTTTGCTCTTGTGATGTTTAGCATTTGTAATCAATGAATTGGAGAAGTCTAACAAGCAGATGATAGTGTAAGACTGTAAAGGTTAGCTAACACACCAAATGACAAAATTAAGATTCCCAACATTTTTTTCATAGATTAGAACACTGGACCTACACTAATATGATGACATTTAATAGAGATAAATGTAAAGTCTTACAGTCGGATTTTAAAAATGAACTTTATAAGGATAGAATGGGGGAAGGCATGGCTTGATAGTCTTTTGCAAGAAAAAAGACCCGGGGTGTTTAGTTCATTATAATTTGACTTTATAATATGGCAGCCAAAAAGGCAAATGCTCACTGACACAACAGTAAAAAAGCATAATATGTAGACCTAGGGAAGTAAGAGTCTCACTGTACTCTCACCTGGAGTGAAGAGAGTACTCAGATTGCACCTGCAATGTTATGTTCAGTTCTGGATATTGCATTAATGGAGGGTATTGATAAGCTTGTAAGTGTTTATAGGATGAGATGATGAAGACACTTAACATCATTCCACACGAAAAATCATTTGAGGAAAATTGGGAAAAGGTAGCCTGGAGAAGAGAAAACTTAGGAGGGATTAGGGGAGAAAGAAGTACATGATAGCTATCTTCAAGCATTTGAAGATCTACCACATGAAAAAGAAATTCAATTCTTTCTTGCCTCAAAAGGCAGAAATGGAAACAATAAGTTGAGGTAGCAAAGAGGAAAAGTTAAACTTGATTTTTAAAAACCTTCATAATAATTATAGTAGTGGAAAGTGGAAAGGACTGCCTTGAGAAGTTATGGACTTCCTTTTACCACTGGTTTTCAAACACTGCCCAGATGATGACTTGGTGAAGATAGTGTAACTCAGGACTTCCCAGCTACAGTTTGGACTAGGTGGCCATTGAAGTCCCTTTAAACTCTGGGAATCTGAGACTGCCATTGCTTTTTCCCCATCCTTGTCAGCCAATAGTTATGATGGACGCATGGGCAGATAGTAAAATACCTGGATAAATAATGAATGATGAGGATATTTTATTTTTTTACCTAGTGGTTCAATTAATACATATGCCATAGAATAGCATTTCAGATTTAATTTACAAAAATTTCTCAAGCTTTCACTCTTACCAAGCCATATCCATAACATTAGGCCAAGAAAAGAATATTTGTGAAGACACAATGCTTGATTTTACACAAACACAAAATCCCCAGAAAACATAAGCATATATAAGCAGAATATATTTGATCATTTTAAGAACATAATCAACTTTCCTAAGAAATTGCTACCCTAATTTTTTAAAAATATTTGAGCATTTGGGTACATGCTTAATGGGAAAAAATGAAGACACAACACCAATAAGCATGACTAATTTAGCTATAAATTGGCCTCAGCAATGAGATAGTTTGACTGTGATTCAAGTGATAAGAAAACTCTTAGCCAAAGTGTTCATTCATCTAAAACTCCTATAGTATGAACCATTACAACTCTTAGACTTAGTTCTTGTATCTAGCCTTTGGTCTCTTGTCTTTTCCTCTGTCCTACATCGGGTGGTTTCCAATACATCCGGAGTCCTGGGCCTTCCTTCCATTGCCTCATTTGGATGATGCCTAATATAATTAATGTCCAAGCAGAGCCAGAATCAATTGCATTTTTAAAATATCAATTTAAAGAATGAGCTTAATTGTATTCTAATAAGGCTAAGTATAAGTCAATGAAAAGTTATATCATGACTAAGAAATCATTCATTAGTTACTGCCTTTTAGATATTGTGGAACCTGCCCCATGTAATCCTTAGAGAGAACCCTGTATTATTGAGAGTCAGAGATTAGGATTTCACTTTACATTTTAATTAATTATTTTTTAAATTGTGGGGTATATTTAAATGTTTAACATTATTTAAACAGCATTTAAAACATTCAATTAATATAAAGATATCTTAAAATAGTAAAATTATCAGTATTTGCTTTGTTAAAGTGTTGCATTAGATTTCAGAAGGTTTACTCCTCTTTATGTGTATATTTTTTATTTTTCTGACAAACACTGCATATTCTGGGAGACAGTCATTGCAGAAATTGCTTACAAAATAATTCTGCGAATATCTTATTTTCTTACCATCTCATTCCTTACCCTAATATGGTATGGAACCAGACTGCAATTACAGCTTCACAATTGCTTTATTATATGGGTTGAAATATACTCCTGAAGCTCTTATTACATTTTACATACACCATTTGCACAGGATTGCTGATGGCTGTCAGCAGCTCTTCCTTAGTACAATCAGCCATTCTTAGCATGTTGTGTTTAAATTCAGGGCAACACAAATAGAAAGCTTCTCTCTCTTTGGTGATGAATTTTTAATGTTGAAGCATTTGTAATAATCCCCATGACTTCATTACAGCATTGTGCAGAATTAGAACCATACATTTTGTGATATTTGATATTTATTTGTGATCTTTATTTAAGATGGAAAAAGATAAACACAATAACAATGCAGTGGTGTGAGTTTGGGACTGTATCAGCCAGAGGATTATTAATGCCATTAGAGATTCCATTCCTTTTTTCTGAGAGAGGCTGTTTAATATTTCTTACTTCAAATAATTCATTTAAAAGCTCTCCAATAATTGCATTTAATGGGAAAAATTACTCCAATTCTTGTCTCGTTCTTCAAAAGGAAAAAGGAGATGTCATATCTAAATATGAGATATCTTTACACCTATTAATGAAAACAAGAACTTTTATAATACAAAGAGAAATGTTTGCCTTTTTTATTGTATTTTATCAGTGTTTAAGGTCTTTGATAGTCTTCCAAAAAGAGATCTGGTTGACTATGGCAGCCATATGGCACAGTCTGTTACCCTCTTCCTTCAAAAAGGAATTTTTACCCTTTTACTTGTCTTACATATTTCAGAGTTTGCTTTTAAATTGGTAAAATTAAGCATCAGCCCTTGCCTGGGGTCAAGACTTTTTAAAAATAAACAAATTGGCAATTTTAGTTTATGTGTGTAACAGCATTAAATAACGCAGTTGAGTAGTACTATCTCCTTATAAAGATTTTAATAATTAGCTGAGTAAATCATGTATGTTTTTGTATATAGAAGATCAAACCTGTATGTCAGATATTCATTAATATACATATAGAACATTGATTTCTTGGAATTGTATCAACACAAATCTAAATTAGAGTAAGAGACTTTGAAGTTATGCCTATAATTGGGTCAGCTGCGTCTTTGTCAAAAATGTAGTGTTTTTATTTAACACATATATTGCATGTCCTGAAAAAAAAACTACAGAAAAATAACTAGATTAAATTTAAAATTAGAGTGATGTAGTGGAAAGAATACTGGTCTAGGTGTTGGGGATATGACTAAAGACTGGTTATATTATCTCTCCAGGACTTCTTTTTCTTAGCTATTGGGTCCCTTTCAGCATTTAAGATTCTGCAATTTTCATGGATTGTTGGAATGATGAGCAAACTATTTTGAGTATACAGTTCTTCACAGGTAGATACTTGGAGTGAAAGAAATAATTATAAAATTACAAAAAAAATGGAAAATATGCAAACAATTTATATACTACTGCAATGAGCAGTTAAATAGAAAGGGGAAAAAAAGAGTTCTTGTCATAAAAATTTCCCCATGGTGTTATAAAAATTCCTAATGATGTTTTCAAGAAAAATGATTGAACTTAACACAACAGAAATTGAGCAAGGTTTCAATGAGTTTCTTCATCCTATCATAACAGAAGAAGAAACATTTTTTTTCTTACAGGAAACATGAAGAATTGGACTCTAGTCAGAATGTAATTTATATAACATTTATTATATGACTATTCTTTGTATAACATTTTAAAAACTAAAGTTTGCTAAATTCCATTTAACAGCAATACACAATAAAACCAATTCATGATAATAAGTTTCCAATTTTCTAATTTTTAATATTTACTTTCTAAAACTATCCTTAGTTTTCTACAGAAATGTTTATTCCTTTCTATTCTCCCCTGAAGTAATATTCTAAATACTGAAGTATAGCTTCAACCCTTCAAGGCTACTTATAATTTTACCCCACCTCATAGCATTTATTTGGAGAAATGTATGGCACAGCAGTGAATGCTTGATTTATGATCAGAGGATCTGAGTTAAAAATCAAAGCTTACTGTGTAACTATTAACTATTGGAAAAGTTTCCAACTCTGGAAAAGTTTCTTCTTTGGATTTCAATTTCCTTACCTGTAAAATGAGATGGCTTGACAAGGATACTTCTAGGATCCTGTGAGTTTTATACTTTGACGCTTTTGAATAGGAGAGCTATTATTGAATATGAAGATCCTTGGACTATTTTGTAGGGGATAAAGTACTCACTCAGTGATCTTTTGAGGTTGGTTTTATATAAGACTTCAAAAATCCCATGGTATTCTGAGCCCCATCCTCCTCATAAGTGAAAGACTTAACCCAAAAAGG
This sequence comes from Monodelphis domestica, assembly GCF_027887165.1. Classification (NCBI taxonomy): domain Eukaryota; kingdom Metazoa; phylum Chordata; class Mammalia; order Didelphimorphia; family Didelphidae; genus Monodelphis; species Monodelphis domestica. The sequence continues at coordinate 307,443,788 of NC_077229.1, read as the reverse complement.
TCATATCTAATGATATATCTAACAAAATATCCAATTATATATTACTAATATGTGTGAAACAACTTATTCTTATGTACTTTTGTTTTGTTATAAACGATTGCTATATGAACATTATTTTGATATTAAAATGGATGAAAGTTTTGGCTAGAGGTGGCCAAATGTCATTCATTAGAATGAAAAATCCAAGCCACAGTCCACATCAGTGTTGGAGTGCCAGGCTACTGTGATCAAGCATTAGTGGGCGAGAGCTGGAAAGCCAGATGGGAAGGTATCAGGACCTAATCTGATGACAGTGGTGATCAAGAACGGGGTAGAAAATACAGCAAGTATGAATATGAGAAGCTTAGAGTGAAGTCTTGGGGCTGGGCTCAGAAAAACAAGACACCATAGCAAGAAGACACAGAAATCTTAAAACAAATAATGAGTTGAGACCTATGCATGGAAAGAACCAGATATTATAGCAAGTAGAAAGACTGATATCTGTTATAGAATTAGGAACATGTGACCATTGAGGCAGCATGTTCTTCTTCCATAGGCTTTCATATGGTTCCTGTATGATAGGAACCAATCCTAGTGTAGCTGGTTGCAGCTCTTTGAGTGGTATAAAACAAATACTTGAAGACTTCTGGCTGATAATAGGGTATGTGTGAGCTAAGGAAGCTAGCAGGCTAAATCTGACCACTCTTCTCTATGTTATTTTTGTTAAACGTACCACCATCTTTCTTCTGTCTTAAATTTTTGTTCCCTCATCATTGTCCTTGATGCCTTACTCTCCCTTATTGCACACGCTGAGTCAGTTGCCATATCTTTCCGTTTCCTCACAGAGGTCCCTTTTTTTCACTCACACGGTTACTTTAGCTCAGGCCACCCACCAATCCCTCTAGCCTAGATTATCGTAACCATTTTTCAATTGCTCTTTATGGCTCAAGTTTTTCACTACCCCAGCCTATCCTGCATACTGCTTCCAAAGTCATTAACCTTAAGTATCATTCTGACCATATGACTACTGTACTTAATCAACTCTTGTTTTATGTGGCCTTTAGGATAAAATTTATAAACTCGGTTTTGCTTTAAAAACCCTACACAACTTGGTCCCACTCATTTTTTCAGCTTCAGTGGACATTACTTCTCCTTCTCTATGCTTTGCTCCAGTCAAACTGTCCTCCTATTCCTTAAACACAGCACTCCCATCTCTACCTCTTTATTATTGGCCCTCTTGTACGCCTGGGATGCACTTCTCTTTACCTCTGCCTCATAAAGTTCCTTTATTTCCACTGAGATATAGTTCAAGGACCCTTTTCTACTTGAAACCTTTCCTGACTTCTTCTACTCTCATGCTAGTGCCCTTCCTTCCTAACTACCTTGGGTTTAATTACTTTGTCTATATTTCTAAGTATTAGCTTCACATATATTTATACACACACATATATTTATGCAAAACTTGTGAAATTGTTTCATTCTTTATACTAGTATCCCAGCACAGAGCCTGGGACATAGTTAACAAATAACTGTTAATTGATTTTTCATCTGTCTATGCTTTTGTTCACACCATCCCCTAAGCCTGGAATGCACTCACTCTCCACTTCATTTTTACCTGTTGAAATATTTCTGATTCTTCAGTATCCAGTTCAAGTACTATCTGTTCCATAAAGCCTTCCTGGGTCCCCTAGCCAGGAACTAATTTCAGTTCACATTGTAATTATCTATCTATTTTAGCCCAATTATGAGACTGTAAATGTTTTAAGAGCAAAAGGCATATACTATTCACCTTAATACCCCACAATGGATGTAGCAGAGTTCTACAAATGTATTGGGTAATTATGTTGGATGAATTGGCAACCCATTTCACTTAAAATCTAAAACAGATTTATTTTATAAGTGCTTCTGTATAAGTCAGTTGGTTAATAAATATTTCTTAAGCTCCGACTCTGTGCCAGGTACTGAACTAAACATTGAAGGAATGATTCCAGGATCCTAGTTTTACAAAAGCATTTTAACCCCTTGAGGCAGATGAATGAAATCTATGTGTCTCTTTTAGTGAGTTAGTTCTATTGAATAAATTACAGATGTTTATGATCTTACAGAAATATCCTCAAATCTAAGGCAGGATAACCATGTGATTTATAGTGGATTGTCTCTTCATCTTGGAGGCAAGGAGACTTGTGTTCAAATTCCAAGGCAGAAGAGTGGTAAGGGCTAAGCAATGGGGGTTAAGTGACTTGCCCAGAGTCACACAGCTGGCAAGTGTCTGAGGCCAGATTTGAACCTAGGACCTCCTATCTCTAGGCCTTACTCTCAATCCACTCAATTACCCAGCTGCCCCCCCCATATTAGTCCTATCACCTTTAGTAAGTCACTCTCTGGGCTTCAGTAGCATCCTATGAATATTGGAAGTGATCCAGAAGACCAGAGAGATAATTATGCAAAGTTATTTGTAAACCGTAAGGTATTATATGAAATGTCATTATAGTTTAAAGTATAACAATGTTCCATTTTTAGAATATGTGGTTCTTACACATAGCCATCAAACCTACATTGATTAAAAAAAAAAAAGCATTTATATCTTTACAACTTGTGAAGCTTCTTTCCTTTTCCAAGATGGCAGGAGAAGTCTTTGTAGCTTCTTGGGAATAATGGTTCTAAGACATATGTCCATCCCCAGCCAGATGAAGGTGACAGCTTCAAACTCTCAGGAGAAATTGGCATGGTTCCGTTGTCCATACTGCTGATATTAGCAAGTGGCTTGAACCAATTGACTTAAGATAAGAACACTGCCTTGCTTGCTAAAATAGCTGACAGAATTTTGAATCAGATATGAAAATGCTAGTTTGAATACAATGCACTTCCTTCTTTCTTAACTTCTTAAAATCCTAGCTTCCTGTGAGTCTTAGGTGCCACTTTCTTCTTGAAAGTCTTTTCTGACACCATCAAATGTTAGAATTTTCCCTCCTTAAATTATCTTCTATTTGCGCATCTGTTTAATGGAATACCTTTGAGGGCAGGACTGACTAGATTTTTCCCATTGTATGGCCTAGCATGATGCTCTCTACAAAGAAGAATCTTTTAAAATTCTTCTTAAATTGTTGGAATGAATTGTAGCAGCCATGGAATTATTAGAGCTACCTAATCAGCTTATGCCAGTAAATTAACTCCACAGCTGCCCTGTAGGTAAGGAAAAACCCTGAAGCTGGAAACCCAATTGGGTTGTAAAGACATGGCCTCAGGGATCCTTGTTACCTATAATTTCTTACCCACTTCTTAATTCAATTGACTATTATTCCTTGCCATCTTAATTTAGGTGTTCAAGATCATTTTAACATGTTTATATATACCTTACAGAATGGCATATAGGCCTGGATTCTGTCTGTAACATAGGGCCAGCAATATGCATAGGGTACCATTCCCACCTACATAAAGTCATTGGCTATCTACACAGTATGATGAAAGTTGTAAATTATTGGATAGGTGCCATTTATTTCCAAATACCTGGATTACATTAATCCCATGGCTATTGATTATGAGAGGCCATCATTACTTGGATCATTGGGTTTCAGTGTATGGTCCAGAGTCCTTTAGACGCTTTTGAGGGGCCTATGAGGTTAAAATGATAATCATAATAATGATAAGACATTTCATTTCTAATAGTATAAATATTGGAGATAGAGCTCACATAGACACAAACTCTTTGCAGGGTAATCAGAACATTTTAAGAGTATAAAGGGGTGTTGAAACCAAAAAGTTTGAGAACCATTGGGATAGACAACAGGACAGAGAACCCAGAGGACAGGTAAATGTCCGAGAAGGGGAGCATGGTAATGATAGCTCTGTCTGGTGTGAATTACAAAATGTGTGGCTGGGGAAACTGCATCCCCCAGCGTGCCCCAGGCGCCTTCTTACTTCCTGGTATGGGATTGGTCCAATCCCTTGTTGGGGAGAAACCACGCCCTCTACTTCCGGAGCCAAGGGAGCACTGTCTTGCTTTTTTATAAATAAGGGTGGTGAGTGAGGAGAAGAAGTGAAAGTGGTGAGTTAATTTCAGTTGGGGGAAACTCTCCTGTTTTTGTTTGAATAAAGCTTTAGATTGTTGTGAGAGAGGAGTTTTCTTTTAGCTTTTTCATCTCTGGAAAGAAAGAGAAACGAAGGCACAAAATGAGGGAAGGTGGCTTCAAATGAGAGGGTATCTCTGCTTGAGGAGCTGAAAGTAGGGAGGAGAGTGTAGCCAAAATAAACTCGTTTTACAATGCTGCCTAGAATTTTAGTGATAGATTTCAGCCTGAAAGAGATCTTAGAGACCATCTAGACCAAATGTCTTATTATACAGATAATAAAACTGCGTCCCAGAGAAGTTAAAGAATTTACTCATGATTATATAGGAAGTCGGTGGCAGAACAAGGATTCAAACCTAGATCCTCTGATGTCAAATCTGACACTTTCCCCACTATATAGGGCTACCTCCAAAGGGCTTGTCTTACTTTTATATATATATATATATATATATATATATATATATATATATATATATATATATACTATGTATGCTTGAAACCCTGGCAGCGAGGTGGTATGGTAGATATATTGCCAGACCTGGAGTCAGGAAGATCTGAATTCCAGTCCAGCCTCAGCCACTTACTAGCTGTGTGATCCTGAACAAGTCATTTAATTCTGTTTACCTCAATTTTCTCATCTGTAAATTTACAATGAGCTGGAGAAGGAAATGGAAAATCTCTCCAGCATCTTTGCCAGAAAAACCCCAAATGAGGTCATGAAGAGTTGAATATGTCTGAATCACAATAATAACTGTCAAAAGATACCTAAATTTGGAATCCAAACACCGAGGTTTGAATAATAAATTGAAATGACCTTGGACAAGTCATATGACTTCTAGCTCTCATTTAGCGTCTTAAAAAAATAATTCATTGGACTTGTTGATTTTAAAGTTAATTCCATTCTAAATTATAGGATATACTTTTGGACTAACTTTTATTATCTGTAAAATGGGGAGGCAGACTGAGGTGATCTCTAACTGAGATTTTTCTTAATTCTAAGTCTTTAATTTTTTGACTATGGGCTTTTGGATTTGGAGGTAGAAGATATCTTAGAAATCAGCTAGTTGAGGAGTCTTACTTTACAAATCAGAAAACTTAGACCCAAATAAATTAAGTAATTTGTTGTTGATCCTTTGATTATTCCCATGAAACCATATGCTGGCTGTGGTCTTTTTGTGTATTCTGCTTTCTAAAGTTATAGCTATTATAACAATTATTTCAAGATAGCTGATTCTGTGTCAAACTCCAAAATGCTCTTAGGATTTTAAAAACTAGGCTTTCTTGAATTTACATAATCACATAACCATATTTTAATATACCATAGCATCTTAATTTATTTCAAATAAATTTTGTTTTTGTGTGTTTATGATCATTCCTTCTAGCTAGCACACACATCTATTTGTTGGCAATAGTGATTTGTGTGTATAGTATTTTAGCATAGTTTCATTTTTTAAAATACTGCTGTTAGAAAACCAGATTCTATTTTGGAGATATGGCAATGTGTTTAATTCAGTTGTTAGTGGTCATGATCTTGGCTATTATTTAGGCAGATCTCAAACACCCAAGTTTCAAATTATTAGTTAAGGATATGTTTTCCAGTTTGGCCAGACGGAAATAAAATATCTTCAAAAGAACACTATAATGAAGATCTTTGCTAATAGATATTAATGGATACTTGAACTCATTGAAATCATTAATACTATAGGCAGAGGCTGTGACCATAAGAATTATATTACCTATTTGATAAATGAATGAAATTTACAGATGGCCCTTTCAGTTAGCTATTGGAACATTGGCACCATCACTATATCTAAGTAAAGTCTTTATGGATCAGTTAAGAACTTTCAAGGAAATGCAAATTAATTATTTGGTATATTATATACTTATACTTTTTAAAGAGCTATAAATATATGGAAATAGCCTCTAATTGATTAGCTTTCCTGGCAGGTATTGTCAGAAGGTTGAGAAGGTTGTGGGGGGGGGGGTTTCAAGAATAAAAAGCCCACTGACTAATATTCACAAAAAATGTTTCTAGAAATAGTGTTAATGTGTGATTAATAATGAGAGGTAGGTCTGATTTTTTTCCCTTTGGGACCAAATCTCAATAATTATCAAAGGGAAAAGATAATTTAATTTCTCTGTATTTACTTTATACTCATATTTACAAGAATGGATCTAATTCCAGAGTACATGCTGAAAAAAAAAAGTTGAACACCTTAAAACAATCTTTAATTTGCAGCTAGGCAGCAGTAGATAGAGTACCAGATCTAAAATAAGGAAAACTCTTCTTCTTGAGGCCATATCTGGCCTCAGGCACTTAATAGCTATGATCCTGGATAAGTCACTTAATCCTGTTTACCTCAGTTTCCTCATCTGTAAAATGATCTGGAGAAGAAAAATGGCAAACCACTCAAGTATCTTTGCAAAGAAAATCCCAGATGGGGTTTTGAAGTCAAACACAACTGAAAACAAATAGTCAAATTAGTGGTTCACTTTAGAATGAAAAAAAATTTCTACCTCTAACTACCTATGTCACCTTGGACATGTCACTTTAGCTCTCTTTATCTCAGTCTACTCATTGGTAAACTGAAAAGATTGAACTCAATAGCCTCTCTCTAAGTCTATAGCACTGACTCTTGTTTACAGTGCCAGTCTGAGTTGGGTTCAAATGGTAGTCAAATATAATTTAAGTGTGGCAGTCCCTGTTAAATTTTGATTCACTATTTAAAAAATATACAGATGTATGACTTTTTCTTGGGTCATTTTATAAAAGTTGAATTTTGGAAAAATTAATTATAACAATATTAAAATAAAAAAAATAAATTGAGATTCCTAACTTGCTAAATAAGAACCATTTGGTCAAACTCTACTTACACAAGCCACAGAAGCATTTCTAATATATAGAAGATTCCTTTTGTAAGTGAACATTAACAGGAAAGGCATTTGTGATTACATACATAGTGGGGAGATAATGTAGTATGGTGGTAGATAGCCAGCTTTGAAATCAGGAAGATCTAGGGTTTAGTCCTGACTTTTAAATATATTAGCATAGTAAATTTGGGCAAACGGCTTAACCCTTCAGTGCTAAAGGACAGAGATGTTCCACACTGTCTGCACTCAGCTGGAACCAGATTAATATGTGGTTCCTAGCTGGTTGTAATGTGTTGATGTATTTTAAAAAAATAAATCTTATAGACATATAATTTTCTAAGTCAATATGCTGCTGACAGGGACCCTTATGTATTAGTGGGCCCCTTTTTATTTGAATTTGATGCCACTGTTAGTTATAGGCAACTTCCCAAGACTTTAGGTTGCAGAGAATATGATGACCTATTTTGGAAGAAGTCTCATTATCTGGGAATCTCCTTTCCCAGAGACAGCATATGTCCAGTCACTATTGCTGTGTATGCTAAGGATTGGGAGAGCCAAAGGTAACTTAATTTTGAGCACCAGTAGGCGAGAAAATGATGGAAAAGGAACAGAAGCTAGAAACAGGAAAGGGTGAACAAACCAACTGCTCAAAGATGGCCTGAGTTGGGAAGAGTTTTGAGTTCACTAGGCTCAGAGCAGTTTCAAGCATAAGCACTGTGAAGTTATGGCAATATATTTAACTGGGCAGGCACTTACTAATCTATGCCTTGATGAGTTAAGAACTGACTCTTTAGAAGAGGAAATGAATTCAGAAGGAAAATTCTATTTTTATGTTCTCTTATTTTGTTACATAGACGAGTTCAGGAGGTCCCTAAGAAAAATATAGAACTCTTCCTCCAAAATAGCCTTCTGCCTTCTTTGCCCCCTTCATTCTCTAGCTTGTGTGTTCTTCATGTCTCTATGGTAAGGGTACTCTTTCAATCTAAAGCACCCAGCAAATGTGTACATAGTAATTAAACAACCAATGCTTAATAAATTTTATGTATGTAGATAGGATCACAGAATGCCAGAGCTTAAAATAGCCTCAGAGAATCTGCAGTATAGTGCTTCTCAAACTTCTTAACATCTGGATCCTTTTACACTCCAAAAAATTATTGAGGACTTCCCAGTTTCATCTGTTGGTATATATACTATATTAAAAATTAAAACATCTTAGTTATAGTATGAAAAATGTTTTTGGCTCCTAGAAATCCCTGAAAGGATCTTGGAGACTCCAAGGTGCCCCCAGGGCACATTTTTGAGAACTCCTGCAAATCCAGCTTCTCTGTTTTCCTTATGGATAAATTAAGATCCAAAGAGAAGAAATAACTTGTGAAAAGTCAGGAAGCTAATTTATAACAGAATAGAAACTAGACCCCAGGTTCCCTGTCCCTAATATAGTTCTCTTTCCATAAATGAACAATATTTAGTCATGTTTAATGCTTTAATAGTCTGTTTTAAATATGAAAACATTAAAATATATATTCTAGTGAGACCTTGGGCCCATTTGTCTCCCTTTTCAATCTCTGACCACATAATGAAGGAATTAACCTGGGTCTTTGTTTTTTCTTCCCTTTTGAAGCTGTAAACTACCATAATGAGAATCCCAAGAAATCTAGAAAGAACACTTAGAAATGTACCAATAAATTGGTTTATCATTTCTTTGTGGAACTCAATATCTTTCTGATTTCTTAAAGCAATGAATAAGAAGATTGCCAGCATGTTTTATGAAAATTGCCTGACTTTCTTTTCTTATAAATCTTTGAAAAAGTACCCATAACTATATTAGCATCAAAATAATAATCTCAGTCATAAAGAGATTACATTCATGAAGAAAATTCTTGAGGCATCAGTTTTACTGTGTCTGTACTGAAGACCATTTCCTTATGTTGCTGAGACAATTGAGTTTAGTGTTTTCTAAATTAAGATGTATGCAAACGAGTTCTCTACGTTTTCTCTATCTGATCAGACGCCCAAAACTGGACCAGAGGAAGTTTAGCTTGTCTTGTAATGAGTTGGTGGTGGTTAGTTTATGACCTGTTTGCAGATTTTAGAACCTGATGTATATTTTCTTATTTAGAAAAAAACGTAGAATAAATTCCTTTATGTTCACTGGGTCCAGAGAATAAAAAATCCTTTTGAAGAGTGTTGCAGAATGCAGAAATACTGTCATATGATCTTTGTGCTTATTTAGACAAAAATCAACATTGTCCCTGGTGTTGAAGTACATGGAAGAAGGTGAATAAGTGAAAACGGTCCAAAGGAGGACAGTATTAGACTATAAATTAGATGGAACCACACAAGATGACACAGTGCTTCCTATCCAATTTTTAACTCTTTCAATGGGTTCAGGGACAAAATGCTGATATAGATGTGAACATAATGACTTAGCAGCACAAAAGAACTAAGTTGTAGAATTTTTTTAAAATCATAAAAGAAAAAAAATAGGACATGCAGATAGGAAATGCAGGTTCATTTCCCCTTCAGTATCCAAAAGCTTGAGGGACAAATTAATGAATAGATAAGTATTTGCTTTATAAAAAAAAAGATTCCCTAAAACTTTTTCTAAGGTATTCAATATTATTGTGGAAGTTAAGGAAGACTCAAAATTTGTTTGGAACTGGATCTCCCCAGAATTTTTCAGAACTGTGTCTACCATTTAAAGTGTAGTGCATTGGATTTTAGTGTGTTACAGATATATAAAGGTCAAGACAATCCTGAATTTGTAGTGTCCTCACAAGCCATGTTTTTGCTATGACAGCCCATTGTTATTCAGAGTAATATTGAGACTGTTAAAACATACTAAGAAATAACTTTCCTAAAGTTGGAGTGCCCAGGTGATGCAGTAGATTGGTATAGGACTTGGAGTTCAAATCCTACTTCTGTGATATGTTTCTGGACAAGTCACTTAATATCTATTTGCCTTGGTTTCCTTATTTGTAAAATGGAGATAATAATAGCCTTGGCCTCACCAGTAAGGATCAGATTGAGAGAGCATATATAAGGCATTTTAGGAAACTTAAAACACTATATAATAATAATCTTTTATTATTATTATTATCACTATTACTCTGACTGTGACTAACTACTACTACTGTTGTCCAATCATGTCCAACTCTTGAGAATCTTTAAGAACATACTGTTCCTTTGGTTTTCTTGGCAAAGTTGCCAGAGTGGTTTGCCCTTTTCTTAAGGCAAAGAATTTAAGTGACTTGCCTATGATCACACAGCTAATAAGTGTCTGAGATTTGAACTCAGGTCTTCTTGACTCCAGACCAAGTGCTCTATTCATTGAGTTAATGATCTGCCTCCCATTACCAGTATTACTAAAATATAAAAACATAGGATCATAGTCTTAAAGCTGGAAGGGATCCTTGGAGGTCATCTAGCATAATCTTCTAAATTTAGAGATGTAAAAAATGAGAACTAGAGAGATTAAATAAGTCCTTCAATGAATAAGCATTTACTAAGTTCCTACTATGTGCCAGGCACTGAGCTAGGGATACAAAAGAAAGCCAAAAAAACAGTCCCTGATTGTGAGGAGCTTGCATTCTAATGGGGAGGCTACATGTAAGCAACTATGTGCAAACAAGCTGTATACAGGAAAAAATGGGAATCATCATCATTGGTAAGGCATTAGAATTAAGATGAATTAGAAAAAATTTCCTGTAGAAGGTGAGATTTTAGCTGGGACTTTAAGGAATTCAGGAAAGTGGTGATGAGGAAAGAGGGCATTCCAGATAACTCCATCACCTCTTACACATACATATAATTGATCTAGACGGCATTAGTTTCACATAGTAAGAAGGGTGGGTGTGCCAATTTCTATCAGCCATTGCCAGTTTTTTTCCAGTCAGGGCTGATTTGTGGGAGCTCCAGAAATATAACTCTACCCATGGTAATCATAACAGTGGTAGATAAAAGCATGCATATAAACTGTTAGGATGAATCCATCATTGTTGTCTTTGATTTTAGCATTAACTACCATTTATTTGCCTTATAATGAAATTAAATATTTAGCATATGCCATGGTTAAGGCCCCAGGGATAAAAAGACAAAAGTAAGACAATCCATGCCCTTAAAAGCTTACATTCTTCCAGTTTACATTCAAATGAGAAAACTTTTTGGGCAGCCAGGTGGCTCAGTCCAGCCAGGTCTGTAGAAGGAAGGTCTTGAGTGCAAATGTGTACTCAGACACTTCCTACCTACCTGACCCTGATTGAACAAGTCACTTAATCCCAATTTCCTAGCCTTACCACTCTCCTGCATTGGAATTTATACTTACTATTGATTCAAAGACAAGATAAGATTGAAAAAATAAAGAGGAAATCTAGTTATACACAGAGACCTCAACTTGCCTTTCTGAGGCAATAAGGCAAAAAGAGCTGGCTGAATATATGTCATCACAGGTATGGAGAAATTTACAAAAGTCTAGTTTCATGCCCAGTGATCTAGAAGTCAATGCCATACTGGCATTTGAATTTGTAGAATTCACTTTTTTCTCAACTGTACTGATAAATGAGGACTACTTGAAGGAAGTGCATCCCACTTTTAACTGAATATATCTTCAAATTAGTTAAAAAAAAGACTTGGAAGGGCAATTATGACAAATGGGTTTGTCCTTGGCAGTTGTGGTCTCAAAGTATGAAAAAATAAACCTTCCAAACATCAATGAAATGAAAAGTCTACTTGATAAGTCTTCACTTCTTGTAAAACCTTTTTGATATCAATAGAAAATATAATTGGATAAGATCAATTCATTGCAAAGGGCTAGTTTGGAGACCCATAATAATTAGTAAAATACAGGGAATGTTTAAAGAATATGATAAATGATCTTCAGTTGGGATTATAATACTTTGTTTTACCTATTTTGAACAAACCTGGCTAAACATATACTTTGAGCTTTACTTAGGTATGTTTATTGAGCATTATGGTTTGTGTTAATGAGAGTGTGTGTGCATACATATGCTTAGTACAGCATAAATTAACAATACTATTTTTAGTAAAGGAGATATCATCATTTGGATATAGAATTTGTGGCTAATAAGCACTTACTACAAATTTGTAGCAGGGGTACCAAAGGCTATTAGTTTGTTTTGATTTGAGGGCAATGATGTATATGGCATTATATGTGAATATTCCTGCCTTTTTTATACCACGACTACCTCATTTGCCAAATATGGGAACAATCCTTTGTTCATGTTAATTGAATATGACATCCTTATTCATCATATGCATTTTTTTAGTCATTAAAATTCTGTCCAAAGACTATCCAACTGAGGAGAACAGCAGAGTAGTACATGGTGCTTGTTAATCTATTGTTCTAAGCCTTCTGTTTTATCCCCTCCTCTGAAATGAATAGAAACTGGAACTAGGATGTTTGAATCCTGGCTATATTGAGGCACCCAAAGTAGAGGAGTGATTCTGAATAATCTAGATAATTGCCATAGTTCTCCACTACATTTTGAGGATGAAAACGCTGCCTTGGAGTTAAACTACAAAATAGAAAATCATATATACTTGAGATAAATGTTAGAATAAACTATTTAAAAGCAAATTTTCCTCCAAAACATGCATGTATATATAAATATTATATATATATACATACATATATATTTGTGTTTTCTCCTGAATTACTCAACTAATTACTTGAATTATATTTCATTTTACTCATGAAGACAAACATAGGCAGTATCTGTTTAATGTCTCATTTTTTTTTCTTTGTGACCTTCTGAAAAGAAATGAAAAACACATTAAAATTATTTATATTAGATGTCAAAATGTGTTTATTTTTTGGATAATAAAGGTTTCCATTCCTTTGATTAAATTTATGTTTATATTTGACATTTTCTTGAGGTCTATAAATCCACATGACAGTTAAAGTCTACATACAACCTGTACCTAGTGCCAGGTTGAGTTGAATTTGGACACATCACATAAATAAAAGTGGTTTTATGTTTCACCTTCATCTGGTAGGTGAGCACTCCACCTTTTCTTGTGAAACATAATCGGTTGTGACATGGCAAAATTAGATCCTGGCTATTTATTATCTTCTGAAATCAAAAACCATAACTGGGAAAGCATGTGGTAAGTCCACTGGAGCAGCTTGCATGCAGAGAGGGAAAGAGGAGGCTTTCCAGCTTTATAAACTCAAGGTGATTTTCTCTAACATGTAGAGCGCTTTAATTAATTACCCTGAAAGACTGAGTAAATTATTATTTGAATACTTTATGGCATTACATGTTAACATTTCAAGGACAAAGTGCTGTTCTCCGCTTTTCCACAATGCTTCATCTGTCAGAATATATCTTCCAAATTTATGTAGTATACTTCAGAGTAAAGGGTAGACAGAGCATGAGTACTCTAAATTATTGTGAGACATCTAGTCCAATATGATCTATCCTGAAAAAACAGGAACTCTCATATTTACTGATATCTGATTTCAAAGTGAAAATTAATAGCATGCATTCAGTCATATCCCCCAGGATGACAACTTTAGACCAAATTTGTCTTTTGATAATGAAAGTTATTTTTAGTGAGTTTTACCTGTAAGTCTAAGCAAAGTAGGGCCTAATAAAACAAGTTGTTCATTTTTGAATTTTGGGCCCTGGGGTTCCTTTCCTGGCTCTGGCACTAGAGATGCAACCTTTTTGAGACTTACTTTGATCATCTGTAAAGTAGAGTTGTGGATAGTTGAAGAACAAGCGTTATGGGACTGGAAAGAAGCAAAAAAAATCTATTTAAGTTTATGTTGGGCAAATATGAGTTGTTGCTGCTGCTGCTACTGTTGTGAAGGTTTCTTGTAAATAGCCCTTTGGCAGAGCATGCTCTCCATGCATGCTTATTTGTGGAAGGGGATTTTCCATTTTGATACTGAAGTCTTCAAAAGACAAATCCAAGAGCGTGAAACAGATGCTTGTTGAGCAGCATTTCATGAAGTCTGCTTAAGTACAGAAAGTGCATTCAGTAGCATAGGCTGTTTAGCTGATCTTTGTAACCAATAACAAGCTGCATTCTACAGATATAATCTTTCTCTCTCCATAAGGGCACTCAACCTTTTACTAACTTCATCCTACCATCAATAGATTAGATTAAATCCCCATTTACTGCATTATATTAATATTTTCAATGGCACACTAATCCAAGAAATAAATGTGTCAGTTTCTATGACTACACTGTAATGGGCACAGCCATAAGAAGAGTGCCTTAAGGCCACATAAAAGACTTAATGTACAGACTGAATAGAAGCACGTTATTTATTACTATGCTATCAAGCCGAGAAATTTAGCGATCTCATTTTTTAGATTTGCTCATTTGACCTGGGCCAATTGGCTTGGTTGATAGTATTGAATATTTAGCACCACAGTGGGCTTTTTTTTTTCATTTTTAAGGATAAAGTGTGGCTGGCTGACTGGCTAATTTGTTTCAGTACATTTTGGTGAATTCAATGATTTTAATGTTCCTGAAATATTTATTGATACTTCTTTTCTAGTGTTAGTGGTTAGGAAATTAAATAAAGCTCAGACCGCCCCTTTAGCAAGTACACTGATGAGGGGAGCCAAATTGGCAAAAAATGACAGCAAAGAATAACTAAAAACATATTTAGCCTGGTTCTCTGATCCAAGTATCAAAGGCCAGGGTGGCATGTGTCTTACTTGGGGTTTTGTGGAGTTGAAGAATTTTATTCCACGTCCACCCCCATTTCTCCACACCCATAGGGAGAAGAGTTTTTTTCCTCATTCTCCTGTGTACTGTTTCCCTATGTTGAAACCTGAAATAGGAGACTCAAACCAAGTGACTTGCAAGTTACTCCTTATAAAGCAAATATCTCTTTCTTTCTTTCTTCCTCTTTCCACGATGCCAAGAAGAACTTTAAGGGTGTGTGATACGTTGGGTTAAGATGCTTCTATACAAAAACAAATTCTGCTGCATTGCCATATATTTATTTGTATTTCAAACATGAATAGGACTGTGTCTTCCCAGAATCAAAAACCACCAGTGGAAAAGCCAAATATCATGTTGACAAAACTAAAAACACCCTTTAAAAAATTGATTTCAGACTAATGGTTCCTCTGTTGACACAGCCTTAATCCCCCTGTAGTAATTACAATATTTGAAGTTGACAAATCATTGCGAATTCATTCATTTGACAAATAGTGTAGGGTACTGAATTCTCTATCTCTTTCAGGAGGATTGCTTTGCTGAAAGTTTTGAATTGTAGAAGTCCATGGGATGGAAGTTTTGACTCATGTTTATAGCAGCTAAAGGGACTGCTTATTTTTTGTTGAAAAGCTAATTAAAAATAAATTATATCTTTGTCCCGGAGTACACTAAGTATAGGGTCTTCAGAGAAAAGTTTAGGGGTGGATTTTTGACTGTTCTCGTCCTCTTCTCAAGTCTATGCCCTTGCTATTTGCCATTATTTATCATTCAAGGAAAACATGGGGTCACTACAAACCACTGGTCAACTCAAAATATAGCTGTATAGCTGATTACACATTTACTTACCATGACATTTGAAAAACCTGTGTTTTATGGATGGAATTTCAAGGAGGCATATGTGTGTGTATGTGTGTGTGTGAGATTACCACACCATAGTCTTAAGATTTACTGAAAAACACATTTTTCCCCATTAAACATTCTTTTACACTTCCTGAGAAGACTCCTTATCACAGTTGTAGACAGCAGCCAGAAGCTGACATTTCCAGAATTTCACATGTCAATAAAACTGTTTAAAACATTGTAAGGAGGTAAAGTGAAGACAAGAGAGACTTAGCAGACCATATTAGTGGTTTTTAACAGAGGTCTCTCAATCTATTTAAGTCTTAAAATTTATGTTGTGGAAAAGTCCATTTCCAGTAAGTCAGAATAACCTTCATGACAACATTTCATCAACATTAATGCTAAAGAAAAGTAAAAGATATTTACAGTATATTGCCCATGTGGAGCATGAACAAGAAATTATTACCTATATAGAAATGGTGGAAAATAAAGAGATCTACAAATGAATTAGTGTGTACTTGGTAAAAAAAATACCGTAATCTCATTATTGTTTCAGTATAGCCTAATATTTACAAGTCTTTTGTGAGTAGTTTTCTATTGGATATTAACAATATAGTTAAATCTTTCCTTTAAGGAGTATTTAAGACAAATGTATGATCATTAACATTTGATTTATAATACAAGGTTCAAAGTTTCTTTCATAATTCAAATACAGTTTATTAGGAGGAAAAAACCATAGTTTAACCTTAATTTATATTTGTTTGATAGCTAGGGAAAGGGGAAAACTATTTTTGTGAGAAAAGACTGTTTTGGTAATGATGAATGCTATTTCAGTTCTGTAAGTAAATAATAATAATACTATTCCTTGCCACATATACTTCCTCTCCATCCTGAACTGATATAGAATTGTATTATAATGCTTGTTAAAACATAGAATACAGTATTGCTGCAAGAAAGTTAGATGTGTCAATGACAGCAAGTGTCTTTAAAGTGGAAACACTGGGAGATTTTTCTTTTTCCTTGAGCTGAGGAATGTCCATGATTTGGGAAAGTTTGAAAGCCTGTATTCTTAAAGCTGAAAATGTGAATGGAAAATTCTGTAGCATGTTGCCCTTTGAGTTCTTAAAAGAGTGAATTATTGCCTCTCGCTACCATGGTCATTAATAATGACAGATGTATGTGGTACAAAGTTCACCTACCTTATTGTCAGTAACAGGGACAGCAAGAGAGTATTTATTATAGAAGGAGAAGGTACAGAAAAAAACATGATGTTGAAACAAGACAAGAACCGAGATTGGGTGGAGGGATGTTGTGCTATTTTTTTTTCCTGGATTGAAATGAAAAAAAAAAAGCAAACTTAAAACATTCTTAATACTTTCTTTCAGAACATTTCTTTAATGCAAATGTACTTCATTTCCATAAATGTTCTTTGTGGTGTTGATTTTAAAAGAGAAATAGGGAAGCTCTCATTTTTATCTTATTTTAGCAGTAAACCTGTCAAATAGCCAAATATATTTGAATGGCTCTTAAAATATCATTTGCACCAATGATAAAAATACTGCAACCTCATTACCTTTTTTTCTGTGAAATAAAGAATCAAAGAGAAATTTGAAATTAAGAGGTCCAGCAGTAAGATTTAGATAATCTCTCTTAAATTATTATTTGAAATATAAGTTAAGCAAATATCATTAAAATTTTTGTTAGAAGCTCTGTGGAATAATTTATACAGCAAGAAGTAGATCAGACAGAACTTACTTTTCCCCCTATCCTCTATTTTTTTTCCCATTCTTGATTTCTATCTCTGTGAATGGTAACTGATGTTGGAATTTCTTCCTCTGCAGTTTCTTGACTAGCCACTGAAATGTAAGATAAAGTCAGTATCTTAAGTCACATTTTCTCTTCTCCCTGTCCCTCTCTCTCCATTTCCTCCTCTTTCTTTTTCTCTCCTCCTCCTCCTCTTCCATCTTCTTCTCCTTCCCCTTCCATTCTTTTTCTTACCTTTTTCTCTTCCTCGAAAATGCCTGACAGTGAATTCTAGAGTCCTGGAATGGATTTCAGGAGAAGGGAGAGAAATATTGTTTAATGTGGGTTTCTTTCTAAATTCTGAACCCAAGGAAGGGAGTAAATGAAGGATATACAGATAGTGCTTTATTTGGGAAATGACTACCTGTGGATGGAAACAATTCCTCCTAACTTTGAAGAAATAAAACTAGAAACAATGAAGAAAATGCACATACCCATTTCAAATGTCATATTGTAGCAACTTGACCATTTACATTCAACTTCTCAAGAAAATTTAAGTACAATTAATAGGTGTAAAGCCAGACATAGTACTTAGATTCTTGGGTTTTTATTTCCTCTGTATATATAGTTTTTCTGCTGCAAATTGCAATTCTACCACATCTTTTCTTGCCCTGTGTGCCTTATAAATATATTTCCAAAAATCCTCCCCCAGAAGATGCCTATACTCTGGAGGCCCTCATTTTATATTGTATTAAAACCATTCTAACACTTGGTTTATTGGTCTATTGCTGTCTCTTGTTGTTGATAAATGTTTACTCCACATCCTCTTTTGGCCATATGTGTATCCTTGATCTGATTTTTGTTGTTGTTGTTTATTTGCAGTACTTTTCTTACATCTTCATTGGAAATGTTCTGCTATATTTAAAAAGATATAAATAATCACTGTAAGAGTTGTGAAACATATTATGTATATTACCTTATTTGATCCTCACAACAATCTTGTGAAGTTGGTGCTATTCTTATCCCCCTTTTTTATCACTGAGGAAACTGAGTCTCAGAAACAGTTAAGTGATTTACCTAGAGTCACACAGCTTAATAGATGCCACTAGCAGGATTCAAAATTTGATCTTTCCGATATCCCTTCATCTACTAGAAAATAACTATCATGTCTCCTTTATGCATTCTCTTTTCTAGACTATTTTCCAAGAGTCTCCTTTATGCATTCTCTTTTCTAGACTATTTTCCAAGAGTCAGGAAGATGAGTTCAAAACCTGACTCAGATACCTACAAGCCATTTCCTAATTCTAAGTCCAACCCTCTAGCCACTACACCCCTGTCTCCTTACACAGATGACTCAGGGGACCAGATAAAAGAACTGAGAAATGGTTAGTCTACAATAGAGGAGATATAATGGAAATGTGTGAGTTATTTTCTAATGCTCAAATGGCTATCCTAAATATATACTAAGTTTCAGTCCCAAGGTGGGCAGGGGATTCAAAGACTTATGCCCTCAAGGTATATCTAGAGACACAAAATGTATGTATTTATACACATTCAAAATTCATGCAAAATAAATGCTAGGCAATTGGGGTGGGGGGGGGAGCCACAACAGAGAGAGGGATAAGAAAGGCCTTCTTGTAGAAAGTGGTACATGAACTGACTAGAAGACACTTGATTTATTTTGCTTAACACTACTGGGCTAAACTAGAAGCAAAAGGTAGAAGCCACATAGAAGAAGATTTACATTTGACATAAAAAGAAACTTCTGAACAATCAGAAGTAGCCAAAAACAGAATGGACTTAACTTTTAAAGTGACTGATTCCTCCATTGGTAACCTCAAAGCAGAAAATACATGCCTGCTTCTCTCAGATATTAAAGGGACTCTTGTTCAGGTATGGTCTAGATTGACCTCCTGGGTTTCTCTGAACTCCCCATATTCTGAACTTCTGTGATTAATTTTTTCATTGTTGTTGTCTAATGTAATTGTGGTAGGAAAAGTGGACACAGATACTGAGCAGTTTATTTCAATTTTTTTAAATATAGAGACACAAAATTGTGAAAAATAGGGACTAGGATTCTCTTAACTATAAACTAAATGGTTTCCTATTTTGCAGAAATCAGTTTTGAATTGACTTGAGAAGGAGAAAGCAGAGTTGTACCCATCAACTATCTTCAACTAAGTTGAGTTTTATCTCATTTTTCAAGAGAGGTTTTGTTTAAAAAGATAAGCAAGCCAAGAGAAGATTGGAGAAGCAGCTTCAGAAGCAAAAAAAAATGAAATTACAGAAATAAGCCCTCAGATTTAAAGGGGAAGAAATTTAAGCATAATGAAAGAAAATTCAATTATCTTCAAGGGAAAATACCTTACTGATCCCTCAGAAGTGGGCCAGTCAAATAGGAGATGAATAACAGAAATTAGAGTAAAAGTAGGTGTGAATGATTGCACTCTTTCATGGGGCTGGGCTGTTCTTAATTTTTAAAAAAAGAAATAAAGTTCTTTATGTAGCTATCTCCTTGGTAAGAGACTATAATCAAATAGGATTATCAAAGTGAGGCAATTGGACCCCTTTTCCTCCTCAGTTTTTCTACTTAAGTCATAGAAAAAGGTTTTAATCAATTAGTTAATCAATCAGCATTTGTTAAACACTTATAATGTGTCAGGTACTATGATAAATGCTAGAGATACAAAGAAAGCCCTGCCCTCAAAGAGCTCACATTCCTATGGGTTAAATGTAAATATGTAAATAATTTGTATATTCATGTATGTAAATATGTAATCTATGTAAATAATAATAGAATCCAAGATATATACAGAGTTTATAGAAGGTTGTCACAGAGAGTAGGGTACCAGAAGCTAGCTGGACCAGGAAAGGGCTCTTTTAGAAGGTAGGAATTGAGCTGAGTTTTGAAGGAAGACATGAATGTTAAGAGGTAGATGTGAAGAAGGAGAGCATTCCAGGGGTGGGGACAGCTAGGGTAAAGACACTGGCTTAGGAGTTGGGGAAACCAGTGGAATTTATTGAATAGAGAATAACAGTGCCAGACCTTTGATTTTGGAAATTCACTGATAGCTGAATGGAGAATATATTGGAGTAGGGAGTGATTTGAGAAAGGGAGACCAAAGTTAGAAAACAATTACAGTAGAGGGCAGCTGGGTGGCTAAGTGGTAGAGAACCAGACCAAGATGGGAGGTCTTGGGTTGAAATATGATTCAGACACTTCCCAGCTGGGTGACCATGATCAAGTCACTTAACCTCCATTGCCTAGCTCTTGATCAAGTCACTTAACCTCCACTGCCTAGCTCTTATCACTCTTCTGCTTTGGAACCAATAATGATATTGAATCTAAGATGGAAGGTAAAGGTTTTAAAAAAAAAAGAAAATAGTTACATTAAAGGGATTATGGGATTATATAGGCAGGTACTAAAAGGGTAGTGACTGTGTAAGCAGAGAGAAGAGGACTGAAATGAGAAATGTTAGGAAGGTAGAAATGACAGAATTAACACCATATTTGATATGTGGAACAACTACATGTGAAAATGATGTGGAAGTTGTGAACCTGTAGGTATGAGGTGTTCTGGGAGGATTAGCACCTCTGCTGTGAGGACCAGTGTTTGTGTGCACTGTAGTGCCACCTAGCAGCCGAGAAAGGACTAGTGCCTTTGGTGGGAGGGTCAGTGATGTGTCCATTATGGCTCCACCTAGCTGTCCAGGGAGGACTGGTACTTTTGGTGTGAGGGCCAGTGTTGTATGCAATATGGCACCACTGAGCAGTCCAGGGAGAACTAGCACCTCTGGTATGAGGACTAGTAGCCTGTGCATTGTGGCACCACCTAGCAACCCAGAGAGGACTAGCATCTTTTCAGGCTGCTCCATCCACCTTTGGTGTCCAACCACCACCCAGCTCTTATCTGTGGCTCCAAGAAACTGTAGGATACACAGTGGCCACATCCTGATAAAAAACAAAACAAAACAAAAAACTGACCCAGCAGATGAGCTAAACCAAGTTATGTATACCCACAGGCCTAAAATTCATAAGTAAGTTAGGGAGATGTCTACCCCCAAGCTTGTGAAGACTTCCCTTGGCACCAGAATGGGTGAATGAGAATAGTTTGTTCTAGTTGGCAAGAAGGAGACTAAAACTGGATTGTGGAGTGCTTAGAGCTCAGTCAAACATTAAAATTGCCAGGATCATCCAAGGACAGTGAGCAATGCTTATAAGCAGAGTTAGGATCCATTGCATTCTACCTTTGTTGTAGCATCTTAGAAGTGATTTCTTTTCAGTAAAGAAATGACTTAGGAGATTGCCAGTGATTTACATATGAGCATTGCTCAAGAACAGATTTTTTTCAGTAGTAAAAGAAAGTTTGATTTCCAGCTTAGAAAGGCTTGATGTTAGTAGTCTTGTCCTTTGCAATCACTTGGGCTTTATATGCCCAAAGTCTTATAATTAGTATTGTCTTGAGAATTATTTTTCCCTTCATTGGTCCAGTCAATTCAAGCTTGTTAACTTTTGGCATGTTCCCTGCTTCATTATATAACACTGTATGCCTGGTGGACTGTATCAAACCATAAGGATTTGTAGAAACTTGCTAAGATTTATAAGGTTATAGCACCTTGGAATCCATGTGGGGATTTCATGGCTTTAAATGTTCTCTGGGAATTAACTGGAATTTTTAGTTACATGTTGAGTTTGTGTGAGGATTTCCCTATATTTATGAAACTAGAAGATTCCTCTTCTGGCTCCACTTTATTGTCTCCTGTTACTCAGGAATAGGATGTTTGTTCCCAAATAGAATCAAGGATCTCACCTTAAAGCAATTGACATGAGCAGTGCCATCTTTAGGTAGAAAATGGTTTCAGGATTCTGCTATGATTTGTACAAAGAAAAACATAAAAAGGAGAGTTATATTTCAGCCTTACTAACTTAATGTTTAATTTATTGTTATGATTTTATGCCTCCCCACTTTTTCACATGGATCATTGGCTATAAACCAGCATAAACTGTTACTTTATTACCAACTGCCTCATATAGGTCATTAAAGTTTATCGATTAATCTATTCTTTATGACTTTTTTAAAAGTAAAAAGTTTGAGAAGTCCTGTTCTACTCTGTATGTGTGTGTGTGACAAAGAGAGAAAGAGAGAGAGAGAGAGAGAGAGAGAGAGAGAGAGAGAGAGAGAGAGAGAGAGAGAGAGAGAGAGAGAGAGAGAGAGAGAGAGAGAGAGAGAGAGAGAGAGAGAGAGAGAGAGAGAGAGAGAGAGAGAGAGAGAGAGAGAGAGAGAGAGAGAGAGAGAGAGAGAGAGAGAGAGAGAGAGAGAGAGAGAGAGAGAGAGTTTTCTAGAAAGCCAATTGGTACATTTACTTAAAGGGTCTGCTATGATTATCTCCATATTATCTGGTTATCTTCATATTATGAGATTGGACAAGATGAATACACACTATATGAACCTCCTGGTCAAGAAAGTCTTTGCAGTTCGTTTTTAACAATCAATTTGTAGTTTAGAGTCTTTAAAAACTGCCTGGTTCACTGAAAGATCTAAGTGCCCTGGTCAAAGCTAAAGAGCCAGAATTTGTCAAAGGCTGGATCTGAACCCAAGTCTCGCAGAGTTTTGGTACGTTTTTTCTTTTTCTTTACTATGCACAGTTCCAGGTATATAGAAAACACTTATGTAGACACATACACATGATAAAATGTTAAAAAGATATTAATAAAATCCAATGCAAATAATTAGAAGAATAAGAGAAGGCTTCCAGGATGAATTGCTTTTTAAAATTTTTAAATATTTTCAGTTTTTCTAATTACATGTAAGAACAATTTTTAGCATTCTTTTTTTAAAACTTGAGTTCACAATTTTCTCTCTCCTTACCTTCCCCCTTATTGAGAAAATAAATAATTTAATATAGGTTATAAATGTACAATCATGCAAAACACATTTCTATGTTAGTTACATTATAATAGAAAGACAAAAAAAGAAATCAAGAAAAATAAAAAGTTAAAAAAACATTTTTTGAAGATGACTTCATTCAGATTTTATCAGTTCTTTCTCTGGGCTGGATAGCATTTTTCATTATGAGTCCTTCAAAATTATATTATTGTATTCCTGAGAATAGCTAAGCCATTCACAGTTGATCATCACAATATTGCTATTGCTGTGTATATTATTCTCCTGTTTGTGCTTACTTCACTTTGCATCAGTTCACATAAGTCTTTCAGGGTTTTTCTAAAAGCATCCTGCTTATCATATCTTATAGCACAATAGTATTCCATCACAATCATATACTTGTTCAGCCATTCCCCAATTAATAAACATCCATCAATTTTTAATTTTTTTGCTACTACAAGAGCTGATTTTCATATTTTTTGTACATACAAGTCCTTTTCCTTTTTTTAAAAATTTCTTTGGGATACAAATTTAGTAGTAGTAGTAGTCTGGGTCAAGGGGTATAAATGGTTTTTTAGCCCTTTGGGCTAGGTCCCCAGAATAACTGGCTCAGTTCACAACTCAGCCAAAAATGCCTTATTGTCCTAAGTTTCCCACATTCCCTCCAACATTTATCATTTTCCTTTTCTATTCTATTAGCCAGTCTGATATTTGGGAGTTAGTACCTCCGAGTTATTTCAATTTGCTTTTATCTATCGAAGCACGTAAGAAAATTTTTTTCATAAGTTTATAGATAACTGATTTTTCACCTAAGAGCTGTCTATTAATATCATTTGACCATTTATCAATTGGGAAATGATTTCTATTCTCATAAATTTGACTCAATTCTCCATATGTTTAAGAAAAGAGTCCCTTTTCATAGAAACTTACAACAAAACTTTTTTTTTCCACATTGAAGATTACTAACCATGTATTTCCCTCCATCCTATTTTTTCCCGTTTATCCATCCATCCCTTTTTTTCCTTTCACTCATAGCCTCTTCAAAAAGTGTTTTCCTCCTGACTATCTCTTAAAATTTGTTCTCTTTCCCTATCAGCTTCCATCCTCCTCTCTTCCCCTCCCAGTTCTACTTCTCTATAGGGCAAGGTGGATTTATATACCCAATTAAGTACATATACTATTCCCTTTTTGTGAGTTAATTCTGGTGAGAGTATGGTCCTAGCATTGTCTGCCACCATTACCTCTCCATCTTACTTTCAATTTTCTTTTGTGACTCATTTATGTGAGATAATTTATCCCATTTTACCTCTCCTTTCCTGCTTTTCCTGGAGCATCTCTTTTTCCATCACTTAATTTTATTTTTAATGTATTATTACCTCATAGTTGATACACATTGTTGACCTTTTTCTATTTACACTCCTAACTAACCTAATAATGATAAAGTTCTTGGGAGTTACAAGTATCATCTTCCAATTTTGGAATATAAATAGTTTAACTTAATTAAATTCCTTATGATCTCTCTTTCCCAT
The DNA here is from genome assembly GCF_027887165.1 of Monodelphis domestica. Classification (NCBI taxonomy): domain Eukaryota; kingdom Metazoa; phylum Chordata; class Mammalia; order Didelphimorphia; family Didelphidae; genus Monodelphis; species Monodelphis domestica. The sequence continues at coordinate 307,419,173 of NC_077229.1, read as the reverse complement.
TTACCTTTTTATGCTTCTGTTGAATCTTGAATATGAAAATCAGATTTCCTTTTCAACTCTGGTCTTTTAATCAGGAATGTTCAAAAGTCATCTATTTCATTAAATATTTTTCCTCTGTAGGATGATAATCAGTTGTCATGGGTAGGTGATTTTAGGTTTTAATCTTAGCTTCTTTGCCCTCTGGAATTTCATATTCCAAGCCTTCCAGTCTTTTATTGTAGAAGCTGATAATTCTGACTGTGCCTCCATGATATTGCAGTTGTTTGTTTCTTGCTGTTTATGACATTTTCTCTTTTACTTGGAATCTCTATGATTAGATTAAGATATTTATGAGTTGTTATTTCTTTGAAGAGGTGATCAATTGATTCTTTAAGTGTTTATTTTATCATCTAATTCTAATATATCAGAATGGATTTCCTTGATAATTCTTAAATCCTTTCATTCAATTTTACCAGGCCAATTGTTTTTCCAATAAGGTATTTCACATTTTCTTCTCTTTTTTTCCATTTTTTTGTTTTATTGTTTCTTAACATCTCATTGAGTCATTCTGTTCTACTTGCCTAATTCTAATTTATAGAAAATTATTTTCTTCAACATGCTTTTGTGCCTCCTTTTCCATTTAACCAATTCTATTTTTTAATGAATTGTTTTCTTCAGTGAATTTTTCATATTTCTTCCATTTGACCAATTCGCTTTTTAAAGATTTCTTCTCTTTGATGCATTTTATGCATTTTTTAACCATTTGGTATATTCTGTTTTTTAAAGTGCTATTTTCATGATTTTTGTGTGTCTCTTTTACCAAGTTCTTGACTCTTTTTCATGACATTCTTTTATCATTCTGATTTCTTTTTCCAGTTTTTCTTCTACCTCTCATTTTATTTTTAAAATACTTTTGGAATTCTCCCAGGAATTTGGAAGGAAGGGCAGGATGCTGAGACCAATTCACATTTTTCTTTGAGACTTTGGATGTAGCAGTTTTGACCTTGATGTTTTCTGATTAGTATTTTTTTCTTCCCTATCACCATAGTAACTTTCTATGGTCAGGCTTTTATTTTGTTGTTTATTCATTTTATTCAGGCTATATCTTAACTTTTAACTTTATGTTAAAGTTAGACTTTGTGACTGAGCTGGGGGGCACTCTCCCAAGCTTTAAGATTTTTTATACTCCTGTTTTCAGGTTGGGTTCTAGGGGGGTGGTCTGTAAGTTTTAGTTGTTCCAAGGTGGTATAGTCTAAGGGAATGTGTGGTCACTGTTCTCCTGGTCTTTGCTCTCTTTTGTGAGTGATCACAAGGTATATTTTCCTTCCTAGAAATGTGATCAGGTTCCCTGCTCCCCTGTGGCTACATGCTTTAGTATGCTAGTGTTCTTCTCATTCTGGGACTGCAAGCCTGATCTGATCTGGGTGTGACCAATGCAGCAAGACCCCTATACCATGTCACTGAAGGATAGTTTGTAATTGCCTTTCAGCCACTTGTTTGACCCCCTTACAGTCTGTAAGCTAAGAGTTCTAGAAACTACTGTTGATTCAGGAACCTCTAAGGCCTATTGCAGGCTTACCAGGATGTGTCATGAACTAGGCTTACTCCACTCTCACTCCAATGAGAAATTTCTAGCTAAGCTTATAAGTTGTTTAGTGTTAGAAATTTTTTGCTTGATTTTTCTGTTGGTTCTGATCTCTCAGAATTCATTTTGAGGCAGCATTTTAAAATTGGTTGGAGAGAAATTTTGGAGAGTCCAGGTGAGACCACCTTTACTCTATCATCTTGGCTCTCCCTCTGAAGAAGTACTTTTTTAGTGACATCTTGAATGATGAAAATTATTTTGGAAGGCAGAAGTGGGATTAAGAGTAGTTTCAGGTAGAAGAATGAGCAAGGAAAAAACTGAGAAAGGAAATGCTGTATGGAAGGTATAGCCTATAACTTAAATTGTTGACATGTCATGGAGCTATGAGTATCATGCCAACTTTGAATTTTATTCTATAGTAAAGTGGAAAGCTAGTGAAGATATTGGAATTGGAGAATGATGTGATTAGAACTGTTCATTTGGCAGTTGTTTTATCTTAGATTAAAGATTCAAGTGATTGGATGTGGTGAGATGAATTAGAAGATACTTGATAGTTGTAACTAACTATAATGCATAATAGAGATTTAAGAGTACTTCTTTAATTAATTCACTAAATTTAAAAGTGAATGAATGCACAGTATTGTATAGTAAAGAGTAATTGAGGTGGGGTTGTGAATTTGGGGAATACTTTGCCTGGAAAAGACTTTTTTTGTTTGTTTTTGTTGTTTGTGTTGGTACACATAGCAAACTATATGCAAAAAAAGCATTAGATTTATATTTGTCCTTAAGGGTAGAAGAAGTGGGTGGCAGTTACATTGTGGCTAACTTGGGTCCAATGTAAGAAAAATCTCCCTAGCATTTGAGGGTATCCACAAATTAATGGGCTCTTTGGAGAAGAGCTTTCCTTCACTTGAGTTTCTTACCCAAGGCAAGATGATAATTTTTTGGAAATGATGTAAAGGAAATTCTTAGTCAGATACAATTTGGACCAGATGTTTTTTTTTTCTGTCCTTTTAGTACTTATTATTAATGATATAATATCATATGTATTAATAATTTCCTTTCTTTTTGAGAATTCTTTCTTTATGTCTTTTGATCACTTATCTATTGAAGAATGGTTCTGTTTTGGGTCTTATTTATTTCAGTTAAGTTCACTGACTTGGATTTGTGTTTTGGCTCAAATCAATACATGTTTATTCATTGATCAGATGGGCTCCATTACTTACTACCTACCCTACCTATACCTTGAGTAAGTTACTTTTCTAAGCCTGTTTCCTTTTTTTTTTTTTTGGAAAATGGAGATTAATAGTATTGTAGTAGTTACTTGAAAGGTTTGTTGCAAAAATTCAGTGAGATAATATACCATCATACTCACTGACATTATTCCTTGCTTTTCTCCACCTGGGACCCTATTTTGTACCTGATATAAGGACAGGAACTGGACCTGTGATTTCATCAGTATATAGAAAACTCTCTACCAATGCAGGCCAGCACCTTCACTGCAACTTATAGCCATAGCAAGTTTCAAAGAAGGTTGAGAGATTCAGTGATTCACAGAATATGTCAGAGGTTAAATTACATAAGGTATAGTTGTATACTATACCTATACCATGGGGCAGCTAGGCTGCATAGTAGATAGAGTGCTTGGCCTAGAGTCAGGAAAGACCCAAGTTCAAATGTGACTTCAGACACTTACTAGCAGTGTGACCCTGGGCAAGTCACTTAACCCCATTTGTCTCTGGTTCCTTATGAGTCTCAAATGAGCTAAAGAAGAAAATGATAAACCAGTTCATTGTCTTTGCCAAGCAAACCACAGGGTCACAGAGAGTCAGACATGATTGAAAACAATTAAATGAAACCAATGAAGTGACAAGTCTTCAAAATGCAATGAAAAAATAAACTCAATAATGGGCTAGTACTTGACCGTGGAGTTCCATCATCTCCTCATTTCAGACAGACTTACATTAAACAGCCAGACACAGACTAGAGATATAACTGGAAGTACGAGATTAGAGGACTGACTCCAGACTTCCAAAGTAGAGGCAGCCCTCAAATGTGGCAGTAAAAAATGAGGCCCTAGAGAAGGTATTAAAAGGTAGTAATGTTTATATTTTAAATCAAAGAAAAATGCTTATAGTCTGATTTAATAAGTTGTCATACTTTCTCATCATTTAAATCACATAGAGTTCAATAAATAAATTTCTTTACCCTTTACCTGAGCAAACAAACACAAATCAATAAGTGCTGAAGTTATGGTATTTCACCCGTATACGGTCATGTCAGTCATTTAGCCCAGTAATAGAGTCAGCATATTTGTTCTCAATCATATCTTCTCAGACCAGTTAAGAGTTAACAGTAGCTACCAGTGATTTAGCACCTTTAAATCTGCACAATGGTTCTACATATGTTGTCTCTTCTTTGGGCACAATAATCCTAAAGCAGTGACTCGGAAACTATCATTCCCATTTCATGGTTGAAATCGTCATCCTTAAAGTGCTTAGTTGACTTGCCCATTGTCTCATAGTACATAAGTTCCAGAGGTAGGATTTGAATCTAGGTACAACACTGTATCTTTGAAACTAAGTTGTCAATGTGATGTCCCTAAGTGGGAGAAAGGGGGGAGCACAGGTAGAGAAAGGAAAAGGCATTTATTAAGCGCCTACTATGTACCAGGAACAGTGCTAAGCACTTTGGAAATATTATCTTATTTAACTGAGGTAAAATTAAGAAGACATAATCATATTTTCACTTTAGATACTACATACAAATATTTGCAAACATATATTCACATATATGAGTGCATGTATAATATAACAAACATTAAGAATGACAGTTTTTTTTTTCAATTTGTTACCAAGAACCAAGATTTCCCAATATGATATATATGGCTATACTTTTCCCTACCACCGGCAACTTTCCTAGTTGCTTCAACAAAATTGATCCATGAAGCCTAGAACAAACAATATTATCAGACAGCTAGAAACATGGATTTATTTTTTTGCCCTTTCAGTTACTTATAAGATAGATGACCTGTTCATAAGAATGTCACTTAACAACTTGACACTGAAACCAGCTGTTGTTATTTTCTAAAGTGGGTCTTTCTTTCCCTTAGAAAAACAGAGGACTGGTTGAAAGTTGGGATATGTTTATACAATTTAAATCAACAATAAAGTTCTTAATTGCCTTTTGAAAACCAGTGATCTTTTATGTAGATTGTTGAAAATGGAAAGAAAGTTGTCAGACATAACATTTGCAATCATTGAAAACTTGATGGGTCAGCCTGGTGCCAATAAGAAAGACTTCTTTGTGGGTCACTGTGGGGAAATTTAGATCTGGAGAATAGCTCATAAAACACATATTCCAATAACTCTTGCCTTGAACACTGGAAAGTCCTGCATTTCCAAATATTTAATCCACATATCCCAAACAAAACTCTTCAGTCAGGTCCTTTCCAACTCTCAAATCTTTTTTTTGAATCTGTTCTTCTCAACCTCAATCTCGTCCCAGTTTAGCTCTTTGCCTTATCAGCAGCAGTAGCCCAGACTAAAACCTTTGTAATAATAATCTTTGTTATTTCCCATCCTTTCAAATACCTATATTCATTTAGTCAGAGAATCCTTCTTTTCTAATTCATCCACCCTCTTTATTCCCAGTGCCATTTCTTTTCTTTAGAGTATTATGACTTCCACATTTGCATTTGCTCAATACAGAGGACAATTTCATAACAGATATCTCTGCCTCTAGACAATTTTGTTTAGTCCTCCCAAGTTAATCTTCCTAAAACATTGTTCTAGTTTTTCATTCTCTTAATCAGGAATCTAAAGTTAACTTCATCTCAATAAATATTTAGTAAAAGTACCCACTGTGTGTAAGAAACTGTACTAGGTATTAATAATTCCAAGACCACAGTAAAGTGAACATGCAGTAATGTTTGCATATTGAATGTTCTATACAACAATTTCAGGATTCTCTGGTTGTCTGATCCTCTATGATGTGGCCCTGGCCCATCTTTTATTTTATTTCCCACCACTTCTTACAAGAAGGACAAATGTTGTTGCCAGGCTAAGCTCCCACTATGTTCTGAACATGTAATTGCTCATTCCTATCTCTTTTGCCTTTATTCTTTCCTTTAATTTTACTTTTCTTTTTTTTTTAAATTTTTAAACATTTTATTTTATTTGGTCGTTTCCATACATTATTCACTGGAAACAAATCATTTTCTTTTCCTCCCCTCCCCCCCCTTTCCCTCTCCCATTAATTTTACTTTTCTATATCCAGCTGATCCTTCAAAGCTTATGTCCCATCCCATCCCTTGAGTAAAACCTTTTCCAAAGTATTACCAGTGAACTTACAGATATGATATTGCTGATTATTTTCACCTAACAAGACTCAACTAAGATGAAGATCCCCCTCCCCACATATCTTCCAATCTGCTCTGGTGCTAATCATATAATAGTGAAAGTTCAATAAATACTTGCTGATTAATTGGCAAATTCAATTTTCTTATCAGTAACACTTCTTTGACTTGCTAAATGTTTCTTATTATTCTAACTTCTAACATTGAATCTTTCTCTAAAAATGTTGGTTTATTTCACATGTGTAAGCAGTATGCCTGGTAGTTATCTGCCAATATATTTACTAGGGACTTTAGGCTATAGGAATTTACACTGTAATTTTAGTAGAAAATAATATTGGTAGAAAATATAAGTGAGAAATTCCTTTCTTTGCCACTCCTTGGTTGAAATTTAATAAGTATTTGTTCAGAGAGTTTATATATTACATGTTTGTGGACAGATTTATAGTTGGAGACATTTAGGTGTGGAGAAGCTAAGTGACTTACTCAGGGTTACCTTGGGGCAGTATTTATTCACACAGAGTGAAATAGAAAAATGAGTCAATTTCCAAGGTACTTCAAGCCAAAAAACAATTCTTGGTTATATAGGTGAGGGAAAAAGTTTTTTCCATGAATTAGCTAATTTTTTTCTTATTTGTTAGTGTAATAATCATAATAGCAATTATTATTTTAAAGCAAACAAGCCAGTTTGCTTCTCATACTGGATGTAAGTCTGTTTTCAATAAAGAATCCTAGAGAAGTTCAGAGAGATTTTCTTCCCTTTATGATTTTGGGTGGTGCATTTTTGTGCCCTTTGGAGGCTAAAGGAGAGAATTAGGTAGATTATATTATATCATTTTTAGATGGAACATTTAATAATGTTTAAGCCAGGTCTTCCAAATCTGTCCTGAGAAAGGCTTTCTATTTCCATTAAACAGATTTATGGAGACCTTGAACATTAAACCTTCCTTATTCTTTTGCTTAGGGATTTGTGTTTAATTTTCTGGGATAGTATCCAATGATAACGTCTTAAGGACTACACTTTTCTAGTGGAAAATCTAAGAAAAGAAAATGCTTCAAGTTTAGTGTCAGAGCAATGCTAACATTAAAATAAAGTGAACATCAGATCTGGAGTCTGGAGGAACTGGGTTCAAATTTGGCCTCAGATACTTCCTAGCTGTGTAATCTTGGGCAAGTCACTTAACCCTTTTGCCTAGCTTTTGCCTTTCTATCTTAGAGTTGTGACTAAGACAGAAAATAAGGTTTTTAAGAGAAAAGAAATAAAGTGGATAATGACTGAGCATTTCAATTTTTACCTTGCAGTACTCTGGATTAAGTGATGCTTGTTCAGATACATACCAAGATTTCAGAATTGTAAGGATCCTCAGGGATCATCTAATCCAACCTATTCTTCAATAGGACTCCTCAAATTCTCCAACAGCTAGTTGATCACCTAAGTCTGGACTTTTCCAGAAATGTGGTTCATATTACTGCAGGCTCCAAATGAGGTCTGACCTGGTTAGAGGGAAGTAGAACCATCACTCTCCTTGTGCGCTTATAATTAATTCACTTCAACCCTTTAGATCTTTTTTATATGATTTGTTTTCCAACAAAGCCAGCTCCATCCTATACTGTGTTTGTCAAATTCAATTAGAGAACTTTAACCTTTTTTTTAAAATACATATTATTTAATTGGATTTCATGCATCATTCAAGGTTTGTAGGTATACATTTTTATCCTTGTTATTTAACCTAACTCTCTGTGTAACTAGAATCCTCTCTATACCCTCGCCCCAGCTCATCCTACCTGTGTGACGATGTCACATGACTGCTCCAAACAGAGGTCACAGGTGAAGATCCCTAGGAACATGACCTGGAACTAAAGGTTACAGGTCCAGGTCAAGAGAAAGGATAAAGGTGTGAGGTGAGACATGCCAGGTCTCTCTATTTCCTTGGAGGCAGTGGGGAAGGACCATGACTGAGAGAGGCAGCCTTGTGGAGAAACACGTGGTCAAAGTTAGGTTAGATTAGACTTAAATTTCTATATATCTGCTATCTCTATTTCAAGTGATTATTAATAAACTATGGAAAATAATTACCTGGAGTTATTAATGTAAATCTAACATCTCACGTTCATATGTAGAATTCTTAGTTTTGTGTTAGATATAGATATAGACAGCAGTATATTTGTATTTTCAAATGTACCTGCTCTCTAAAAAAATAAATAAAAACAAATACTTTACAAACTTTTAGTTTTTGTCTTCATTATTAGCATTTTATCCATCAATTTCTTACAATTCCACAGTCAAAAAAACAGTAAGTCAAATTCTGATCTGTAGCATTTTCCAATATCCAAGATGTATACTTGCACTGAAAATTTAATTATCTGTCTATGGTTAGAGTTGGCTCCAACCAACCTGGATACAGGTGTTGAAGTTTGAAGCCAGATAATAACAAGACCTATGTATTCATGCTTTGAGTATTACAAAGTGATTTGCTAATAAAAATACTATGAAGTAGGCAATCCAAGTTTTGTTATTCCCAGTTATCTGTAGGTATAGTCGGTATAGTCTATTAATCTTAGTTTATAATGACTGATAGTACTTAGTTCTTTGTTTTCTTATTGAAGTTTGAAATGTTGAGTCTGAAAAAATCAGAACCCTAAATTTAGAAGTCCCATTATGTATTGGCATTGTGCCAGTGTGTGAGAGGGGAAAAACAGGGAAAGGTAATATGGTCTGGATTTTCCATATGAAACCCTTTTAAGAGAGAGAGACAAGATGTGGGAAAGCAATTTCTCTGTAAATGTACTTGTATGCTAGCAGTCATGTTACTAATAGACAGATAGTTATATATTTCTTACATCTGTTTCTATATGTATATTTGTATAAAAATTAACACATTAAAAAGTTAGGTAGCACAGTGGGATAGAATGCTGGCCCTGGAGTCAGGAAGTTCAAATCTGGCCTCAGACTCTAAAAAGCTGTATGACTTTGGAAATGCCACTTCACCCTGTTTCCCTCAATTTCCTCATGTAAAATGATCTGGAGAAGGACATGTCTTTGCCAAGAAAATGCCAAAAGGAGTCACAAAGTGTTGGTCACAATCAAAAAATGACTAAGACAACAACATATATATATATATATATATATATATATATATATATATAATATAAAATAGGACTATTGGCATACATAAATAGAATTACATATATAATTAGCCTAGTGCATTTATCATTAATAGATCTACTTGAAGAGAATTTTAAATAATTTCTACCACAACTAATAAGGCTCTTTGAAACCTCTAATAACTGTTTTAAGAAGGAAATCATTATAACCTTTTAGACTTTGTTAATTATTGCATAGGTAAAAAGCAAAGTCATTGAAAGTACATTCAAAATTTAAGTCTATTGAATGCTGGAAAATGGACTGATTACCTAAAGTCTCCAAAAAAAAGTCTTTTGACCAATCATAAAACCTTACTTCTACTTCATGGCACTTGAAAGAACTGGAGTAAACAAAAGGTTTAGAAAAGTCACAACTGATAGTTGTAGTATGTATACTTAGTCTCTTTTTCATGAATGTTATGCATACAATTATACACACATACATATCTTTATATATACATGCATATGTATACCCATGTATATATGTGCATGATGAAAGAATATCTAGTCTTCTAGTTTATATGATGCCATATTTTCTGTTTTAAAACATCAAATCTGAAAGAGACCTTAGAAGTCAAGTTCAGCCCATCCATTTTGCAGATGAGGAAACTGAGACCCAAGGGTATTAAATTAATTGCCCAGTGTCACATAGAAAATTGGTGATGGAACTTTAATTGGCATCCACCTTCCAGTTTCTTGTCTAATGTGTTTTCCCCACTACATGATGACATCTTTTTTGGGTATACTGTGTGATCTCATGGCCACTAAGGAAATTGAAATATTAAGCAATTCTTGAGCGTTGTTATAATCATTTGGAGATTTCTAATAGGATAACGTAAAATATGAAGCTTGGAATGGAATTTAAAATGTTGTCATGTTTCTATAGGTTGTATATTGAGATGAAAGAAAAAAGAAAGCATCTGGATAGTAACAAAATTACTTGTCGATACCTACTTTTGCATAGGAGGAATCGTACTCCCATACTTAGTGGATACATATTTCATTAGTGTGAAATGCTGCCTCCCATTCCCTCTTCCCTATATGCCCCACCCACCCAGATTGTAACTCTGTGATTTAATAGATGGTCTTCCAAAATCAGTGACTACAATATGCATCATACTTGAGTTGTTCTTGAGAAGCCTATCATGACTTATCTAGTTCAGGGATTCTATACACACTGTCTCATAGTTGTCTAAAGTCTTCCAAAATTTTTATTTGACCAACATAACCTCAACCCAGAGTCACCTCCATGCCATGACAATGCTTTGAACTAGGAACTAAACTGGAGGAACAATGTCATCTTTAGTGTTGATTTCATACAAGGGTCCCTTAAGATTCAGAGACAGCTAACTAGAACCATTGATAGAGTTCCAGACTTGGAATTATGAAGATCTGAGTTCAAATGTACTACCTGTGCAATCCTAGGCAAGTCGCTTAATCCAATTTGCCTTGATTTCCTTATCTTGTAAAATGAGTTGGAGAAGGAAATGGCAAACCACTAAAATATCTCTGTCAATGAAGGCAAAGGAATTAAAAAAAATTTTTTTAAACCATTACCTTCTGTCAGTACCAATTCTAAAAGAGTAGCAAGGACTAAGCAATTGAAGTTAAGTGACTAGTTCCGGGTCACACAGTTAGGAAGGTCAGATTTGACCCTAGGTCCTCCTACTCCAGAGTTATCACTTTACATTGTGCTACCTAGCTGCCCCAGAGTTTGCAAATCTTAAAATATTATATGAGTGTCAATTGTTAATGTTAAATATTTCAAAGTTCCATTATTTACTTTATTTACTTTTTCTACCAACGAGAATATTATTTCCATATCATTGTATACAGTTTTAGTGAATTGTTGTGGCCAAAACATCGACCACCTCCCAAGATGTCTTCAAACTTAGCTAGATCTGCTTTCGGTATCTGATGAGGTCTATGGGCACACTTGTAGTCAAAGCTTTTTTTTTTTTTATCATAATAGGACTTTTTGGGCCTTGCACTCTGTTGTCAGTCTTTAGGAAGCTAGGATCATCTCCACACCATCATGTGGGCAGTATGGAATGATGGGTTCTAGACTTAAAAAGACCAGTTTAACTCTTTCCTCAGTTATTTATTAGCTGCATGACAGAGCAAATCACTTAATGTTTTCATTCTCTGTAATACTGGAATCATTATAAAACCTGCCTCAGGGGGGTTGTTTTGAAAAGTAAATTAAATAATATATGTGGTTCACAAGCCTTAAAGAGCCAATAACAAATGAGGTATCTGAGACTCAAGTAGCTTGGAGGTGCATTACATAGAATGCTGGCCTTGGTGACAGGATGACCTGGCTTCAAATTCTGCCTCAGACTTAATAATTATGTGTCTTTTAATGACTCTGAGCCTCAGTATCCTTGTCTGTTAAAAGGGATAATACGAACATTTGCCTCAAAGAGTTCTTGTTGTGAGAACCAAATTAGATAACATGTAAAGAAATTTTTAGACCTTAAAAAACCTATATAAATGCTAGTTATAATTTTTCTGAGTAAGATTTTTGTGGAGGATTTCTCTACTTATTTTCTGTTTTTATTACATTCATGAAGTCATAAGAGTTTTGGCATACTGTGGCAGTATATTCCAGTCAATGTGAAATAGAAATGTGACATTTTTACCCATCTAATTCAGATTAATTGAAGAAAAAGTAGCCAACTTTTTTAAGATCTGAATTATCTGGATGAGAGGTACAAATTCTCAGCAAAACTGCCCAGTGCCATTAGAATCAGATTTAAAATGTAATTGGGACACATTTGACAAAATAAAAATTTTAAAACATAACATAGATGACAATTTATGATTTTGTACATCAATGTTTCCTGCAAAGATCCATTTCCATTTGATGTTGACACCACACATGTAGACTTTTTGTGTAATCTTGTGGCTTTGGGATGACTTGGGGAGCCACTGGAGCCACATAAGAGAGTTAATATAGGTCAAAAATAAAGTTTTATGGTCAGGCCAGAGAATAGCCATTAACACCTGCTCATCATTAGCATCAACCTGATCACATTTCTTAAATAAGTCTTCAGGTATCTGTAACTTTCTCTGTGTGAAAACAACCATTATTTAAAACCTTTCAGTGTAGTATACCATAACATTGCCATTTAGGTGTTATAAACTAGCGTGTTCAAATCCTCCTGGAATTATTCCTCTAGAAATTCTTTATATCCTGCACTGTTTCAGAGTCAAATGTGCTACTTCATTTAATTAAGGAGTAACTAAAGCAAGCAGTAATTTAAGCTTAATAATTGAACAGTTAATTAAGAAAATGTGCAGGTTATTTTCTGGGGATTAATATCTGAGGGAGAAGAACTAATAGGCCAATTCACTGGATAGAGATAGCTCTATCCAGTGAATTGTGTTTGGTACTGAATGTGTTCCTGTCCTATGACCAAGTAGTTTGGTCGTATTTTGGACACTGTTTGGACATAGGATACCATACATTTACCCTTGCAGATTGCCCTCTTCTCTGCAACTTTCGAGTCTTAGAGAGTTGGTAGCCTAGAGTATGGAAAGTTCAAGTGAGATGGCCAGAATTCCATAGTCCATTTCTGTCAGAGGCAAGATAAACCCAGTACTTCCTGGCTTTATTGGTAAATATATATCCCACAACATGCTGCCTTTCATATCCTTCAGTACAGAGGCAAGATATTTATTAGGATAACTTTTCTATTAATATAGTAAGTTAATTATATATTGCTTTTCTCAAATGAAAAAGGTATTTTATAATCTACATAATTTCATGGCACTTGAAAATCCAAAAATGGTATGAGATTTTTGATCTTAGAAAGACACCCCTAGAATAGTGGGGTATTATTAAATGGATTATATAGGTGATAAAGTTTATTCTTTGCGTTTCCTTGGGATAAGTTAACCAACCTGGAAGATTTTTTTTAGGTTTGTCCATTTTATGTTAATATAATTTATTAGACACCTCAAGGGATGTCAGTAATGTGATAAAATGATGAAGTGCTGGATATATTTACTACTTTCATTTACTATTTTCCTGATGCATTGATTTTAATAATAATGAGCTTCCCATAGCATAAACATTCAGGTTCTTTTTAGCAGTAGAAAAAATGTTACAAATTAGTTATATGGGAAGTTATATGGGAATAGATTTAATATTTTAAGTCTACAAATATAGAGCTGATTTCAATGTTTTTCTAAGTATGACTGAGGTCAGTATAATACAGAGTAAGGTGGGTTTGGGATATTAGAAAGAATATTGATGTAAATTTGAGCAGACCTGTATTTATATTTCATTGAGCTGTTGAGAATTTGTGCAGTTTGTTTTGGGAAGCTCTGTGGTATTCTTTAATCATTAGTATATGATGATGGAAACTCATTTATTAGTCCCCACAATGAATATTTAAAACTTTGAAAGATAAATAATTTTATTTGATTTTTATACTTTATCAATGGCAATAATTCACAAGATGCCATTTAAAATTTTTAGCCTTTGAACAACTTGTTAAGTACTCATGTTAAATATAATTCATTATTGGTCTAGTATAAATTAAGAACATCTGCCCTATTGTTTCAAAGATGTGTACCTTAGTAAGACCATGGTTAGTGAAATCCCAGGTGTACTAACTTGGTACAAATATGGCAAACTTTTTTTTTCTTTTTTCCAGCTGTGGCTAAACTCTCTTCAGAAAAAAAAATTGAATTAACTAGTAGCCCATGAAAATATTAGAAGCATTATTTTTTCTTTACATCCTGAAAACTTGATCCTAGGCAAAAGCGACATCATAGGACGCTTTTGATTTTGTTCATGCCAGGCATTCAGGATCATCCAAGAAGGAAGAGCAACATTCTGTTTTCTTTTTGGTTTGGTATGTCTTTGCTCCCCATTTTTAGTGTTCTTCATTTGCCCTGCCTATACCTGGCATAGTCATATTTGAGCATTAGACAATTCTGACAAGTACTCTGATAGCTCTTAGCAATCTTTTGTTCATCAGGAGATATTCCAGAATAACTTTTTTCCAGAGAAAAATTTGTCCTCACTTAAATAGTCATTAGGTAAGCTAAGGAAATTATATCCATGCTCACTGGTTTTGTCAATATATATGATTCATTAAGCTTATTTGTCAACTTATTTGCTTTCTTCATTGCTATTTCCCCACTCCCATTTTCACTTCCTTTTGTATTTGTCTCATAGCAACCCATGAAATAAACATAAGAGAAGATAAGAAAAAATAAGATTATTGACATTCAAGATGGAAAGGAACTGTGCCACTGTTTCTGTGATGATCCAGTTAGTACTGCTGGGTATATTACATCACCCTTGGATGATTTTGTTTCTCTTGCCTCTGAAAGTTGAGTTATTTTTTATATGTATTAGTGTATTATAGTGAAAAGAATGCTTTATTGGAAAACAAGAGATCTGAATTCGAATCTTTGCCTTGTAACTAAACAGCTTTTCCATCTAGAACAAGCCATTTCAATTCTGTAAACTTTTATTTCCTTTTCTATATGATAAAGCTAGATGATATACTTAAGATTGCTTCCAGTTTAAAATTCTTTTATGCTAATCTGTGACTATAGCAATATACTCCATATATTTCCCTAGGAATTTATGCAATCATTTCCTAACCAAAATGAATCAGCAAGAATAAAAACTTATTATGTTGTTTGGATGGCATCTTTTCATGGCAAAGCACATCATTCCCTAATACTTTGAGGGCTGAATTGCTTAGCATCCAAAATACAAAAATTCCAGCTTTTTTTTACCTGAATTATTATCCAAATTGGTTAGAACATTCCTAAGAATTCTATTGTACCTATATACATTTCAAGTCACATTCATTTTTTGTTGAAGGGATAGGTATTTGAGAGAAAAAAATAATTTTTTTCTAAATTATTAAAATGTTATATTAGCAAATACAATTTACTTAAAGTGGGAACTTGTACCAAACACTTTAAATAGTGTGATTTGACTAGTAGGAAAGGGGTAGGTATTTGATGTTTTATTTCTTCACTAATGTGCTGTTGTCATAGTGAGTTTGAACTTGTGCTAATGAAGTTTATTCTTATCCAAAGTAGTTCCTTTGTCCTATAGGCAGATAAACTGAGAGTTTTAGAACTCCCAGACACTTAAAAATTCATTTTAAGAGGCCACTCGAGAGAGGGCTCATTTTAGAAATATAGAATCATGTGTTTAAATGGTTGAAATGAAATAACATTAGAATCTTTCTCCTTTTTCCTTAAGGAACTTCTACTTTTTTTATATGCCAAATTGACCTGAATTGAAATACAGTTGAAGTCAGATAATAAATTTTCTTTTTTGTTCAACTTTTTACAAAAGTTCTGAAGTTCAAATAAGTTGTCTTCATAGTATGTTACAGCACAATACTATATAATAAATGCTATTATTGTTTTAAAAAAGATAAGGGAGGTAATATATTTATACAAAAGGTATAAATTAATGTCATTCATTTTCTTCTAATTTCTACATTTATTAATAGTATAAGAAGATCAGTAGTTTTGCTATTTTGACAATATTTCAAAAGTCTAATTTTTTTTCTTAGAAATATATTAATAGTTGTGGAGTGTGATATAGTAAAAATAATCCTGGTGATTGAAAAAGCTGGCTTTTTGGCCATGAGTAATATAACATGATAGTGCAATGTGAATTTTTTAAGCCAGAAGACAATTTTTTGAAAATAAAAAATATCTCCAAATACTTACATTTGTTATGAGACCTTGAATTACTCATTTAATGTAAGATTCACCTAAAGTAATCCTAAAATGTCCTGGGAAACCAAATGCCTATTTTTGCAATAATACAGGAGCATACAATAATGTAGATCCCTAAAAAAGGTCTCCAAATATTCACAGTGTAATTATGATTTCTGGACATATCCATTATATATGCTAATTATTTTGAAGTGAGAAAGGTCAATAGCCCAATAATATAGAGGACACACGCATTTTCATTATTTCTAATCAGAGAGAGCAGAGTAATTACAAAAGGCAGTAGTATGGGTCTCCTATCTACCCTTGCTTTTCCAGCAAGATTCCTTCAATAGTTCTAATCCATTTAGTCAAGACGATTTTAAGGAGTGCTTTCTTTTCTAAGACTTTGATGCTTTATAGAACAATTAACATGTATTTGGCCATCATTTGGTCTAAGCTCTGGACATTATTAACATTGGTCATTTAGTTTATTATTTATATTTATCTTCATAATGTGACTACTGTTTAACTTTTTAAAAAGAAACTTTTTAGAACTTATTAAGTTAAAACCATAGAACATTAGAAATTATTAGCACTTCAAGTATATGAGTAACACCTTCATTTAATGGACATATTCCCTTGTTTATTGATAAGATTTTTCTGACTAATGTTAGGGTTATTAACATTTCCAGCCCCCCTGCCTCCTACTCCTGACTGGAAACTTCTTGAGGGCATATTACCTATTCGTACTCCCACAATGCCTCCTGTTGTTTCATGTACATAGTGAGTTCTTAGTCAATGTAGGTTGAATTGAATTGTTTAATAATAATACTCAGGAGGATTTGTTCTTTATCTGCAATATCTATATTAATTTTTTGTTTAAAAATAAAAACAACCCATTTCAGGCATGTGTATATTTTTAGTGGCTTTGATTTTTTACATATCCATATGCCAGGCTTCATTTTCTGGTGATAATACTTTTCTTTAGGTCCTTTTTTTTTTCAGTGACTGTATCTTTTTTTAATTGTTATATTAAAATATGCAGTTAATTCCCTATATCTCTACCCCTTCCACAACCCATATGCACAACCCACAAAATGGAATCATTTGACAAAAAGATTTATGTCTACATAAAACTAGGTCATACTTATTTCTGATTATCAGTTATTTCTCTAGAAGTAGACATACACAAATAATTCTTCAAATAATATTTCTTTTTCTCTATTTAATTTAATATCATCTTTGTTCTTCTCATTCACACTTCATAATTTCATGTAGGTCTTTCCATATTTTTAAAAAATTAACTTGCTAGTCATTCCTTACAGTGTAATATATTACATCACAATCATATGCCACAATTTGTTTTGCCGTTCTCCAATTGATGAGCACGCTCTCAATTTTTCCAATCTTTTGCCACCACAAAGAGAAGTGCTATAAATATTTTAGAACATATGTTTTTTTCCTCTTTTCCCTGATCACCTTAGGAAATAAACTTAATAGTGGTATTACTGGATCAAAAGATATATACTTTATAACTCTGCCTGAGGTAATTTTGCAGGTACATTATTTGTGAAGACAATGTAGGTAATGTGAAAAGTGTGATGTGAATTAGGAATCAGATATCTTTATCAATAAGGATTCATATGATTTCATATTCTTATTGAAGATTTTAATAAACTAGAATTCATTAAGTTAGAGCATACTTTTAGAGGAAAACTAAATCAGAACAAACATTTTTTTTTTACCAGTTTAATGTTCAATCAGTTTGGTTTCTTTTTGTGCTGACTTCTTACATCACTTATTTGCTGCAAATAACCTTTAATAGATCTTATAATTATTCAAGAAATCACATAGCATAAATGATGGCATTGACTAGTGAAGACCAAAGGTTAAACTTAATGTATTTTTATGGCTTGTTTCATCCTCTGTTACTGAGAAACGACTATAAAACATCTGCACCTGTTCATGTGTGTGTGTGTGTGTGTGTGTGTGTGTTTGTGTGTGTGTAATATTTATCATTTTAAACAATGTGGTGATCAAATGAATATTAACCCTTTAGGATGTTTCTCTTGTAAAATAATAGAATGTACATTTCACCATTATCCAGTAAGATTGTATAACATTTATTATGCACTTACTATGTACCAGGTAATGGGCTAAGCACTGGGGAAACAAAGCTAAAAATTCAAGAAGGAACCCCTGATCTATAGGATACCAAACAACCAATTATGGTGTAACCTCCCAAATTTACCTTCCTCCCACCTACTTGACCAAAATCATTTAGATTTGGAAGACTGGAAAGTAAATAGCCCAGAATAGGAATTATAAGCTGGGATAATGAGTAAGAAAGAGACTGTGGTAGAATGGGTAATGTGCCTGAGCTGGATACCTGGCACAGTCATAGTAGTAAGAAAAGAAGTCAGATTTGTAAAAACGGTGAGAATTACTGAGGGAGTGTTGAGAAGGGAAGAGTGGGATCTCAATGCTATTTATATTCCCTTTAGTCTTTCCCCAGTGATATGGATATATAAGATTCTATTTACATTTCAATGAAAGACTAACATAATGTTAAGGGGAAAAAAATTTTAGGAGTTGATTATGTTGAGTGAACCAATGCTGCTTGTCTAGAATCTTTAGGAAAATCTAAAGCTAATAATATAAAGATTTGACCATATCAAAGTTGTATTTCTTTGCTATCAAAGCCTAGATGCCAAGATGTGTGTTGGGAATAGGGAGAGAGAAGGCCAAATCCTATTGAGTTACATAAAATGTCAAAATGAAAGAATAACCTCTCCAACTGCTAACACAATTTGGTGGGATATAAGGTTTTGTAAGAGAACACCCCTCATCCCCACCCATGTCCTTCCTACTCACTGTTGGCTACAATATTCCTAGTTCTTTTGAAACAGTTCCACAACACAGTACAACTCAACTTTTGCCTTCCCACACATTGCCTACAAGGGAACCATTTTACTAGAGTGGTCAACTCTTCTGTTGTCCGCATAGTAATGCATTTGCCTTGACAAATAACATAAACCGTTCTTTATTGAAATATGGGTCAGCAAATATGGAATTTCTGGAATTCTGGAATGACAGTAGAAGATCATTTTATTTATTTTGGAAACAATATTGGGATAGGGATTGTCAATATATTTACTTTTTTCTTTCTTTTCAATTTTTAATCCTTAGCATGTACTCTAGTTTTACAGTAAAAGTTATTGTTTATACTCTCCTTGAAGTTGAGGGGTTGGTTGTCAATAATTTTTGTGTGGACCAACTAAAAGAACCTGATTAAGTTTAGAATTCTCTAATGTAATATGTTAGGAAAGTAACTAGATGAAATTTCATAGGATCATAGATTTAGAGTTAGAAAAACTATCTTAGGGGTCTTCTGTCCAACCTTACCTCTTTAGATATAGAGAAATTGATGACAAGAGAGATGAAGTAATTTATCTGAGGTCATGCAGCTAATTGACACAACTAATTCCAGCCTGAATACCCTTATTCCAAATAAAATCCTACTACTTGTTCACCAAAGGTATAGGTGGTGATTCAAGGCAATTCTTTCTGTCAACTTTGATGCTATTTCAAATCTCCTTTGGGTCTAGACCATGATAATAGGAATACATGAAAGGGACAGTATTATTAGAGGTAACATAGAGTTGGGTTTGTTATGTCCCTGAAGTTAATAACATTTTGATGTTTCATTGTATTTCTGGATTAGGCAATGGAATAACAAACCTAGCCTCTAGACAGAATTTTAAGAAAAAGAGTATTCACTGGATCTCAAAATTGTGAAATAAATAGCTCTAGTATGGAGAAGGGACCTTTGCATCACATAAATGCTAAGGCTATTTGGATAGCTGCACCTAAAACACCCAGTCAGTCAAGTTTGATATTAGGAACATGGGTAGTGACAGAAATTTTTAATGTCTTCAGCAGTGTGGCTTTCAGATATAGTATTAAAAAAATCCTCTCAGCTTCTATTACAAGAACCTCACATGACCTGAATACATTCAATTTAATGACATAGTTTTGGTTTGAGACTCAGTAGCATTCTTTTTCCTAGATATTACTTAGCTGGGTCATGTGTCTATGGAACCGTTGCTATGCCCTACTTTCTTTCTCTTTATATTTGTTTAATTCTGCCAAAGAATTGAAAATTAAACAAAACTGCCAAAGTTTCTTCTATTACTATAGTAATAATAATCATAATAGGAAACCTTATTTATATAATGTTTTAAAGACTTTAAAACACATTATTTCTTTTAATTTACTATGCTAGCAAGATTATCACTATACCAAATACCAAATACTCTTGCTCTGTGGAAAAGTCTTAATATCAATCTCTTGCTTATCTTCTCTCTTGATTTCTCATTCCTTTATCCACTCACTTCATTCTGTTCTCATTAACTTCATACTTCCTTTGCATTCCCTGATCTTCATCCTTTTTTTTGTCTCTCTTAAATTTCTTTCTTTAAATTTTCAAATTAGCAATATTTAATCTCCCTTTTACCCTATATAAAAAGGAAAAGAAAATCCTCTTAAAAAGGCAATAGGCATAGGCAAACAAAACAAATTCCTACTTTGGTCATATAAAAAAAATTGTCTCATTCTCTATTGTGAATTTATCGCCTTCTCAGGAGGTGGAGAGGTATGCCTTTTTATCAGTTCTCTGGAATTGTTGGTCCTTGCATTCATCTGAATTCTTAAATACTTCAAAGTTATTTGTCTTTATCTTTTTTGGGATTGACTATATTCAGATTCTTTTGATTTTGCTTACATCACTCTGTATCAATTTATCCAGGTCTTCATAGATTTCTTATGAAACTGCCCCTTTCATCATTCAAAACAGCATGATAATATCCAATTAAATCTATCATATTTTTTCTTCTGAAAACTGCCTATTCATACCTTTTCACCACTTATCAGTTGAAAAAAATGACACATGCATATCAATTTTAATCAGTTCTTTACACTGAATGACTTAGTGCAATTTTAAGCTTTAATACAGTAAAACTCCACTATGCCTTTTGGAACACTTTATATCCTGCCATTCTTGAATTTAATTTTAAAAATAAAATTCTCTTGATTACCTAAATAAGAATCTTTTCAGAATTTATTCTCTCTAGAAAGCCATCGCCAGTAAAAGTAGATAGCTATAGAAAAAAAAAGCAGAAACAAATAAGACTGACCACTCAATCCTAGCCTAAATCTCAGATTTCTTCTGTCTTTCAGAACTTATAAAAAAGACTAATCTAAGTTTAACTGTTCAAGGTAATAGTAGCAGCAGCAATAGTAAGAGCAGCACCACCAATAGTATTTAGTATTAGATAGCTCCTACTTTTTTTGCTAGATACTTGCTAAGCTCTTTGCAAATATTAATTCATATAATCCTTACAACAACCCTGAGAGGTAGATGCTATTATGATACATATTTTACATCGAAGGAAACTGAGACACACAGAGATTAAGTGACTTGCCCAAGGTTACACATCTAAAAAGTATATGAGACTAGACTGATAATAGAACATATTCAAAGCTCCCAATTCAGATGCATAGATAGTGATATTAATTCTACTTGATTCAGATAAAGAGACAGCAAGTGATCTATTCTGAACTTTAAATAAGACTATTCTGTTGGGATTTCTTCAGAAACTTCCCACTGACGTGGAAGAAATGTGGCTTTTTGTACTATGATGTATGATTTGAAATTATCTTCTTGATTCCAGGCCCAACACTATATCCATTGTACCAACTAACCAGTGACAAGCAAACTATCTGAACAAAGAACATTTTAAAAGATAAGAATATCTCTCATATCTCCAGACTAGTAGGTTTTCTAGGTGAGGAACTTCCATTCCTCTCTATAACAACAGCATGATAATAACATTTCCAGTTACCTCCTTTTAAAGTGATGTGTAAATTGATTAAAAATGTTGAATCCAACAGATTTGGTATGGCACAGGACCTTATACCAAAAGTCACTGTATTTTTTATCATCTCAATTCAATTCAACAGGCACTTGTCAAGTGCTTATTATATACAGGATACCATGTACCAGGCACCAGGTACCAAAACAAAAATGAAATATAATATTTGTTTTCAAATAATCTGGATATTCTTTGAGAATACAACACGTGAAACAATAATAAACAATTTGGAACTTGAACTGAACTTTATCAGAAGCTGATAATTCTAAAAGGTACAATTGTAGGGATGGGGGATGAATGTTGGGGGCATTATGCAGATATTCAGGGAACAACAAATAGACCATGTTGGCTAGGACATTCAGTTCATGAAGTTAAATAATATAAAATAAACCAGGAAAGGGAGACTAGAGCTAGATTTTTGAAGGACTTTAACTTCCAACATGAGGAGTTTGTATTTTATTCGATAGGCAATAAGGAGTCACTAAAACTTTGTGAGCAAGGAAGAAACCTCTTCAGACCTTTTGCTTTATGAATGTTACTTTGGCAACTGAGTTTAAAAAGATTAATTGAGAGAAGAGCACAGATGCAGAAGATGTTGTAGATATAGTATCTATGGGATATGACACATTTAGAATGTTGGAGATGGGTGAAAAAAGGAGAGTCAGTGAATGACCCTAAAATTTCAAGCCTGGATAACCAAAAGGATAATGGCGTTCAATAAATTTTTAAATCACCTTCCAATTTTTCTAGAAATGCAATCTAGACTGATATTAGAATATATCCCAAAGTATGTAATTAAGACAGACAAATAGTGATTTTAAATCCACTTGTCTCAGGTAAAGACAGCAAGTGATCTGTTCTAAACTTTTAACTGAAATTTTTCTGTTCCAACTTTAGAAATTTCCTGTGGATGTTGTGTTTTTTCATATTATGATGTCATTAGTATAAGTGGGATTTGTGTGTGTAAATATATATTATTTTTTAATGATTTAAAGTAAATTTCCCCTTGTATTACATACAATAAATTCCAAACCTCAGACGAAATGAATATTGCTCTTCAAAGATAAACACAATATATATGTGTGTTAATATGTATGTATATGTACACACATGTGTATATATTTGCACATGTTTGTATAGTGTACCTACACACATACATATATGTGGATGGATAGAGATAAATTTATTTCAAATAGTAGTTTTAGTTGAGGTTGTACAACAATGCTTAAGAAAAGCTCTATCAATTCTTTGATCTCAAAAGCAGATTCTTTAAAATACATTTCATTTTAAGTTGAATGGAGAAATACTAAAATTCTGTATTGCTTAATAATATACTGTTCATAAGACAGATTTCAGAATAAAGCTGGTTTGTCTTGGACTCCATCCAAGAAGGCTTTGTTATTGAAGTTGCAAAAATATCTCATTTTAAGACAATGTCTTACAAAGCAATTCCACCACATGGAGCCCAAGAATGGCATTACATCTGTTATAGCTATATATAGTTCCTTGGGATCCATGAGGATTAATTAGATGATCACATCTGTAAAATACTTTGAGTTCCTCAGAGAGAAACACAAGTTACTATCTTTATGTACTGGGTCTCAGCTCATATCTTGGCCTTGCAATTATAATCTAAGTGATGTTAAATCAGCTTAGGGGTTGGATACAAGAGCTGTTAATTAAATAGATGTCACTTTAAAATTTTATTTGTAGTTGGTTTTTAATAGGATTGCAAGATATAACTATAATGGTGAATTATCTAGATGTAAATCTCCATGTCCAACTATTGGATGAAATCTGAAACAAAGATTTTCATCACTTTATACATTTAGGGTTTCCATGGATTTTTCCCTAATCAGATCTAACAAAATCCTAACTCAGATGATTGTCTACTGTTGCTTGCATTATTTAGATTGCTGTAATAAAGTAAAAGCAGTTCTCATTGATCAACATATGATAATTGTTATATTTTCAACTCAATTCCATAACCAAATATTAGTGCAAATCCTTTTAGGCAAAGATGTATTCCTGAAAAGATATGTGCAAATCAAATAACTTTAAATGTTGTAGTGAATCATACTATTTTGTGAAATCCTATGATTTCATCATCCTACACACCATTTTGTAAGGTTTGGCTCAGTAAAGTGAATACTCACTTCTTAATTTGTTGTTTTTAATAATCATTTAGTATGCATGTATTTACTGAACTTCTATGAGGGAAGCAGCATGATGGGGATAAAAAGTAGCCAGGAAAAAGTGGATTCAAGTCCTACCTCAGATACAAGCTGTAGTTATGTAATTCTGGGCAAGTAACTTAAATTGTCAGTGCTCCAGTCAATCATTTCTTTGTGAGTTCACCTCTGGCCTCAGACACTAGCTTTGTGACTTTTGGCAAGTCATTTAATTATATTTGCCTCAGTTTCCTCATCCATAAAATGAACTGGAGAAGGAAAAGGCAAAAAGGCAAACCACCCCAGTATCTTTGCCAAGAAAACTCCAAATGAGGTAACAAAAAGTCAGATGTAGCTGAAAATGACTGAACAAGGGAGGCTACAGAGTTGGAGTATGATTGAAAATGACTAAAAACCAACTGATCTACCATTAGTAGAAGTAGTTTCTTCAACTGGGAGTTCCCTAAACCATTGAACTGAAAGATTCAGTTCACAGCACTTCTATGAGCATGGAAATGTTATGATTACTTGACACTAGGGAAAGTAATATAAGCTATAATATCTGCCTCTGAGGAACATACAATTTAGGTGGCAAGGCAAAACTATTATTAATGAAACATTTAGAGAAATAAGACAACAACATAAAACAAAAGTGCTGAATTTTGTGATACAATCTGTACTATGCAAGGCAGAGTGTCACTATTCTTTAGCTCTGTGACCATGGGAAAATCACTTAACTGCTCAGTGTTCTAGGTAGTCTCTAAGATCAAAATTAGAAATAGATAGGTCAGACTAGAGAGGTGGAAGGAGTTTTCACACTGACCTTTCTGTGATTTTGCTAAAATCCCTCTGCAAACTCTCTCTCTCTCTCTCTCTCTCTCTCTCTCTCTCTCTCTCTCTCTCTCTCTCTCTCTCTCTCTCTCTCTCTCTTTCTCTTTCCTCTCTCCCCTCTGTCTCCATCTGTCTTTGTCTCTTTCCCTTCCTCCCTCCCTCCCCCTCCTGCAACAAGGAATTCAGAATAAAACAAAATGGTTCTATAGGAAGCTAAATGGGTAGTGCTAGATTTAGGTGGGTTCAAATACCACCTGAAATGCTTCCTTAGCCTTGTGATTCTGGAAAAGTCAATTGATTTCTCTCAGTCTCATGTATCACATCTGTAAAATGGGGATAATAATAGCATCTATCTCACATGGTTTTTGTGAGGATCAAATGAGATAACGTGTAAACCACTTTGTAAGCCTTAAATTAATATTTTACTATTTATCTGTGAATAGTGACACTTTATTAAGCTAATTATAAGGAAGTGAAAGTCCATTGGATGTATAATTAGAAGACTTTAGAGGTCACTTAGTATAACATCCCTCATTTAATATATTGAGAGTAGGTTCCAGAGGGTTTAAGTAGGCTTGCCCAAGGTCATGCTAGTTTTAAGTGGCAAATCCTTGACCCAAAGACCATTTCAGAAGGTGAGGCATATGTACTGCATAGATAAAAAATGGAAAACAATCCTAAGGTGTGGGACAATTAGCCCATAGAACTGATTCAGTAATTCATATATCCAGGATACAAAGAAGCATCTTTTAAATTTAAGTATTCTTCTAGCAATACTATGTGAATATGAAGCATGGAGTGCTACAGTTTCCAAACAGTTAAAGTTAAGGCCACTGAAGGGGAAATGGAGAGATACATGAAGAAATATAAATATGTGGAAGAATTGATTTAAAATGTTAACAAAGAAAGGTACAACCTTAAAAGGAGAGGACTCAGTTATGTTTCAGAAATGAGGGAAATGACAGGCAGTCCATGTGATCCATTGCTATTCCTCATTATCAGGAGATTTGAAGGAAGTTTCCCAGCATGTTGTGTGGATCTCTTATGGAGGATTTGCAGGAGGGATGTGGATGAGAGGAGTGTAGGTTGAGAAAATGGGGGTGAATTATGATTTTCATCTTTGGAAGGAGGACCAGCTTTGAAGAAAAAAATCATTAATTGAAAGAATTTCAAGGCAAAGCATAAAGAAGTGTGTGAATGTGTGATTAAAGGCTATATGCAAAATTCTAGGAGAATTTAGTGGCAAAGATCATAATAAATTACCCTGGATATAATATGAAAAGTAGGCCATAGAATTCCTATTTTTCACATTTCCTCAAAACTTTTGGAAATTAAAAAAAATATTAGAGAACTTGGTGAGACATTTCTAGGGTTCTGAGGAAGGGTAAAAATGACAGAAAGGACGAAAAAAAAAAGCAGACAGTTAAGACAGCCTTCAGTTTAATCCTCTGGAAAAAACATCATTGGGAGTATCAATATCTATTTGTAGGTTACTTGTTGCTGTGCCTTCCATCTTATCTATTGCTAACCTGGTTTCCTTTGCCACCCTATCGTTTTTTCCCACTGTCCTCTAGAACCCTGACCCCCCTGTATAACACTAAGGTTCTGCCTATGAGCTCTTTCTTATTCTTTCCGTTGTCTTGACTTCTTTGAGTAAGGTAAAGCTAGCTGCAAATGCTGGGCAGGATCTAGAATAAACTGAAAGATAACAACATAACTTAGCCTGTATCTCTCTTATTAAAGGCAGAAAAATTTGGTGGGGGCAGGGGTGATAGCTGGTGTCTATGGGGATGCCTCAGGCACAGTA
Organism: Monodelphis domestica; assembly: GCF_027887165.1. Lineage (NCBI taxonomy): Eukaryota > Metazoa > Chordata > Mammalia > Didelphimorphia > Didelphidae > Monodelphis > Monodelphis domestica. The sequence continues at coordinate 307,392,661 of NC_077229.1, read as the reverse complement.
ATCCTCATCTGGTCACCACTTGTAGTATTGCTCTAAGCATAGGGTTCCTGTTGACTTAAAAGAGAGTTTATCTCTTGGGGCCTGTTTGCAGCTGATCTGAGCACAGTTCTCCCTTTGAAATCTCAGCAAGCCTGATGTTTGAATCAACTCCAGGAGGATACAAAGTAATACAGTAAACTGGTTGTCAAATCTGCTCAATGGGGCATGGAACGGTCTGAGAAATGTCCCTGAAAATTTGTAAGCTTTTTAAATGAAACCTAACAAGTTAAGTGGTGCTCTGTATTGCTTTTCCTTTTCTGATCTCGCCCCTTCCTAAATTCTCACTCTCTGGGAAGTTGGTGAAACACTGAACAGAGGAGCCTTCGCTAATTTATGATATTTATACTAAAATTAAAAATGTGAGTTTTAAAATATTCCTTTGAAAAAAGTTATGTCAGGCAAGTCTATAAAAATATTCAGGACAATTTTCCTGGAAATGTTGCTAAAGACTCTGTGTGTTTATATCTTTCAAAGTTAATCTTAAAATCCCACCTCTCCTCCATTTGAATGACTCAAATCACGACATTTGTAAATTACATGGACGGGATATAGAAATCATTCCCAATGAAAAGACAGCTTCAAAGATAGAGGGGTTAAAGAGGCAGGCTTTCCTATCACTGACTTCAGTGAATATTGGAAAATGCTTTGAAGTCCTCCTGCAGTTAAAAATTTTGCATCTGCAAGGGTACATGGGAATAGTTGGAATGTTTACAAAGCTCTAAGTAGTTTCTATAGGCTAATGCATACTATACTAATGTGTATTCATGGAGCTGTTTATAATGGAGTTAATTATAGCTTAAATAATTTATAGCTATTATAAGTATTTGATTAATAATTAAAATAAACTGGCTTTGTTAATGTGAAGATTAAAAAACACTAGGAATTTCTATTAGAGGTTTCCCTTGTTCTTTCTCACATACTGGGTCATAAACACTATGAATAGGATATTATCTTTCAAATTAGCCCAAATGTTCTGTAAAGTACTTAAGCCTTCCCATTTTTGAAGTTTGTTGGAGTCAGAAAAATATACCTCAGGTTCCAAAGGCAATATTGGAAACTATTTTTAAATTAAACTTGATTAATTAAAAGGAAAACATCATGGTCCTTAGAACCCTAAACAAATACAACTGTGAATTGCATGTAGAGATCTGATCTAATATTCAGTACTAGGGGATCTTAGATAACATTATTTAGGGACTTTGCTTTTCCTTTTGGAATCTCTAGGGACCCTTGATGAGGCAGCTAGGTGGCTCAGTGGTTAAAGTGCCAAGTCTGGAGTCAGGAAGATTCATTTTCCTGAGTTAAAATCTGACCTCAGACATTTACTAGGTATATGACTCTGGGTGAGTCACTTAACACTACTTACCTCAGTTTCCTCATCTGTAAAATGAGCTGAAGAAGAAAATGGCAAGCCACTTCAGTATTTTTGGCAGGAAAACCCCAAATAGGATCACAAAGAGTTGGATATGACTGAAAACGACTAAACAAAGGACTTCTATGAGTATCTAAGAATTTCATTGTTCAGTGCATTATCTAGAAATAACCAAAATTTTAATCCATATATGTTTGGGCATTTATTCAACTCATACTTCTTCATTGGGGCTTATAGATCTAGAGACTATACAGTCCAAATACATAAGACAAGGTCGCTGGCTTTGTACAGTGGATAGTCCAACAGAATACACTCACTTATTCATGCATGTTTCTAGTTCCATTTACAATTCCTCATTGATCAAAGTTCTCCAGATTCTATCCTGAAAGCAGTGACTCTTGAGCAATAACTCTTACTATAAAACTGTTTGAAATACATGTCACTTAAAGAAAAATGGTATAAAAGTGTCAGTATAGAACAAAACATGTTATAAAGACTGCATTGCTGGATAGAAGACAACTGAATTATTGGTCTTATAAAGGAATGAAAACAACAGTCAAGATTATGTTTTATGTTTTTTTTTTTCTAGTCAAGGCAGACCAATATATTTCCTAGCCCAAACTGCAGAGATACATACACAGGACAGGGCAATGTTGAGAGAAGAATTGCTTTAGAATGTAAGAAACAGAGATCATGAGTTCCATTGATCTTTTTTGCTGGGGATTTTCAGATATCGTAGTTTTACAAAACACTGCTTTCTTTATTTCAACTTATTATTAAATGGGAAAGAATGGGGGATTTCCCTCAGATTATAAAATCAAAAGGTGATGAGCATTATATTGCTTTGTTTCAGTGGTGCACAGGGTTAGTCAATAATAATGTGTATTGTCAGCATTAAGCAAAACATTTTCAGACTAAATTTTCATCTTATTTCCCTCCATCCACAGAAATGATAGTGAAGGCCTCTAAATACTCTGCATAAGTAGGAAGTGAAGAGTCATTAGGAGGTTTTGCCATGCAAATTTCTAGGAAGTATTTCAATTTCTGCAAGTCTGAATCACTGATAACTTCATTCCTCATTACTCAGAAAAACCAGAGGCCTGGATTTTGATCCCATCTAATATAAGTAAATATGAAAGTAGGGTGCATAAACCCATATACAGTAAATCAATTCAATTAAGAACATCATGGGCTTATGTACCTTATTCCCTTCTTGTAAATGGAGAAATGAAATGGATTTTTTTTAAAGACAGTCAACTAAAAGCCATGGTTGGATTAATTTTGAAAATTGAATCTCTGTATTATTGATGCCATTTGAAATGTAGACTATAACAAAATTCTGTGGAGAGCTTGGATATTCACTTATTAAAATAGAATGAACATAAACAATATTATTTATGTTTATATGACAATAGTAACATTTGGGTTCATTTAAAATTACTTCTATTGTTAATCAAATGGAAAGACATTTCACTGCATATCTCACACAATCAGAATTAACTTTTAAAATATTAAGATGCATGTTAATCACAATGCAGTTCCATGACAAATATTCTAGTGAATCCATGTACTCCTCAATTTTCCAGTCTCTTCTCAAGTGTAGATAGTGATCACTGATCACCATGGATATTGCTGGGAAGACTGATTCTCCAATCAGGAGGAACATAGCCACAGGAGCTATGCTCAATGTTTTGAAAGGACTTCTTCAGTAACTTCTGCCTTTTTTCCTTCAACATATATTATATTTCTCTAAAACTTGGGAGCTAGTCTTCAAGTCTTCTTGTGCTCCAAATCTTCATCACCCTGTGGCCAATATTGAAATGGGCTTCTCTAAACTTAGCTTGACTGAGCTTTAGAAGGCAGACAAACAGTCCTTTGCCAAAACTTTATTCAAATCCTTTATAACTTCATAGGATATGCCAGAACTTGTATATGTGTAGAATTAAGGGTTACCATCATACTTGACTGTCATTGTTATAGGACTGTAGTGGAGAATTCTATTAGGGTAGATTTCACGCTGGAGAAATACATGATTATTTGTAATTAATCAAGAAAAAGGAAGTGATGTATAATGGATGGAGGTGCTGGTCTTGCTTTGCAGAAGTCCTAAGTTAAAGCCTCACTTTTCACTGTAAATTGCAGCTCTGCAATTTATAGCAGAAGGAATTTCTATACTTGGAGTTTCCCTATGTGAACTCATAAGAACACCCTTCTTCTATCCCCCTAAAGTGTTTTGACTTGAGTTCTTTTGAAACTTTAAGTTCCTTGAGATGGAGATTCAAAAGGTTAAATGATTTCCCCAGGTTTCCCCATTTAGTATAGGTATAGCTGAGAGTTAAAGCCAGGTCTTCCTGACTCCAAGGCTAAAGTCTCTACTACATCATATTGTGTGCCAATTTTAAGACTTTGTTAAGTCTTACTTACAATAGCTGTCCATATGCATTTCGTAAAGGGAACACCCTTACTGTTGTTATTTCTGTGCCAATGAACTCAGGTCTAGTCTACTCTGCCCCATTCCACCAAAATGCTTTAAAATAACTAAAAATTTAATCAAGAATTTTAGAATCATAAATAGAAGATATCTTAATTATGCTAAACATTTGGATTTAACATAATATGATTCCTTTTTATATAGATCCTAGAAAAGGTATTACTATGGGTTAAAGATGAATATATAATTTAATTAGCACATCTGTATTTTATCCTTAAATTTGAATTGATTAATTTAGAGAGTAGAACAGTGTTATATGCTGGAATGCAGAAAAAGGTTATATAGCATAAGTGATCTCAAATTATGAAATTCTAAAAAACTCTGCTTAGTATAGACTAGTGCACAGGGAATGCCCAAAGGAATGGTTCTTTGTAAAACAACCTCACTTTAAAAGAATCTGGAGATCAATAAAAAGCTTAAGAAATTGTTCATGTCAAGCAGCCCCTGGAGATGCTTTATTGCTTTTATTAGTGTGACTATATAATACAACAAAATATGTTTTATTGCTTTTAAATTCACAGGTTTCTTAGCCTAGAAATGTTTGGCCATTCCTTTCCTCTCTTCTTTGACCATATTCTAAAAAGACAGAGGTGAGCTTTCAAAACACTCATATTTCAAAAAGATACACATTCCCTTTGGAAACCATAAAGCACTTTTTGACCCATAGAAGTGATTTAACTTAGGAGTTCATAAAGGTATCAGTAGCTAATAGAAATGCTCTTCTACCTGAGGGGTTTGAAGAACTATTGTTTGAAATTCTATTGAAATCTTTTACAAGAGATTTAAAGTAATTTTTAGATTACAGAAATGGATAGCTAGGTAGAGCCTCATCCAACTGCTATTTTCAGTCAGCTGTATAATTGCTTGGATATAGGTCTGCTTTGGTTATCATATTCATTTAAGGATTTTTATTTCTATCATGTATTACCTAATTCTTAATTCATAGTTTGATGTATTGTAGATCTGATAGTTAGCACTCTCTATTTTTCATCTTTATTAAAAATAGAAAAGATATCAGAGCTTAGAAGCTTTACAGTCTAGTGCACTGATTAAAAAAAATGTAATTTTCCCCCCATTTTATTCTAAAGAATTCTAGAATGTTAAATTTGGAGTCTTTATATTGTAATGTATGGCCAGTAAGAGAGTCTCTCTCTCTCTCTCTCTCTCTCTCTCTCTCTCTCTCTCTCTCTCTCTCTCTCTCTCTCTCTCTCTCTCTCTTTCTCTCTCTCTCTCTCTCTCTCTCTCTCTCTCTCTCTCTCTCTCTCTCTCTCTCTCTCTCTCTCTCACACACACACACACACACACACAGAGGAAATAGAGGGAGGGAGACAGTTGAGAGAATGGAGAGGGGGAAGAGGTTGATCTTCCCCTCTCTTCCCCTTGGGGAAGATAACCAGGCTTTGTCTCCCTGAGGGACAGAGTATGTCTCCTCAGAGAGTGATTCTTGGAGGGGAAGGTTAAGGACTAGAGGAAAGAGCTTAGGTGAAATGGCACACAGCTTCCCTTCTTGGTCTCAGCTGTTGTTGAGAGACAAGATGGATCTTCCTGTCTCTTGGTCCTTCAAGTACACCAACTGCCACTTCTCTTCAAACTCCTGGGTTTATACCCCCACCAAGGAGAGATGTTGTTCCTTGGATCTAGTTATTTGGATCCCTAGGATCCTGAGCTAAACCTCCTTTTTGGAGAGAGGTATGGTTCTCCCCAAATCTTCAGCCCCCTTCCTTAATGTCAGGAACTAGGCAAACCTGATCTAAGTAGTGTACACTTTATTTGGGTTCACTCAGGGAAGGGAGAGATGAAGGTATTAGGTGAGGAAAGTGGGTAGCAGGAATCCCTGGCAGACTGACCCCCCAAATCTCGGGGGTCCAGGTTCTCAGCATTGATCCCTCTTCTGATCAGCTGCTGGTTTGATCCCTACTCCTGGGCTAATCTAGTTAGAGTAATGGAGTTCAGGACAAGTTGGGGAGAGAGAGGTGGAAAATAATCTTTGGAGAGGAGTTTCTCAGGAGACAGCTTCCTTCAAAGTCCCAGTCTATGATATCTCAAGCTGGGTGAGGGATTTTGAGGTACCCTGGGAAATAGTTGTTATACAGAGGGACCCCGCCAGCCTCAAAGATCTTCTTCTCAGGCTCTCAGCTGCAGGAGTGAGGTGAACTGGTAGTTTTGGGGTTCTCTCAAATTCTGCTCTCTCACTAGAGTCCTGGGTTTTTTTCTTCTTGCCCCTCCCCCACATGAGCTGCTCCTTGCTCCACTAGATCTGATCTCTCTTTTGCAAATTCCTCTCTTACAATATCTATCAGAAAGGAGATTTCATTGATCAACTGCTTAATTACCATTGATCCTTACATCATCTCCCAGGGAAGCTTGCATAACCTATGTTAGCTATTGAGGGATTAATTAACCATTTTTGTCTTCCTAAAGTTGAGAGAGCAGGCTGAATATTGATGTTGATATTGTGGATTTAAAGACCAAGTACATACTTTTAGTATAAATTTCACATTTACTTTCTCTTTATCAGATATGATCAGCTTACTTTGTTTCATTCCCCCCCCCCCCATAATTCTGAAGAGCCATCCTTTTCTTTGGTAAATAGTTTGAAGAGCAAGTCATCTATTTGTACTTCTCCCCAGCATGGTCAGACAATGACATGCCAAACTAGGAAGCAAGCAAATAGACTGGATCAAAACTTTGTCATTTTGACTTTCTGTGAATCCATGTGATCAGGAGGGAATATGGTACAATCAAAATGTTGTACGATATTGGAGTGGTAGGACATGGGTAAAATCCTACCTGTGCCACTTACTTATTATCTGTGTGATGGTATAAAAGTCACTTATCCTATATGGGTCTCTTTTTTTTTTGAACATTATTTTATTTGGTCATTTTCAAACATTATTCATTGAAAACAAAGAACATTTTCTTTTCCTCCTCCCCCTCCCATCACCTCTCCCATAGCCGAGGTGTGATTACACTGGGTATCACATGTGTCCTTGATTCGAACCCATTTCCATGTTGTTGGTATTTGCTTTAGAGTGTTCATTTAGAGTCTCTCCTCAGTCATATCCCTTCAACCCCTATAGTCAAGCAGTTGCTTTTCCTCCGTGTTTTTACTCCCAAATTTGTCCTCTTCTTGTGGATAGTGTTTTTTCTCCTAGATCCCTGCAGATTGTTCAGGGACATTGCATTGACACTAATGGAGAAGTCCATTACATTCAATTGTACCACAGTGTATCAGTCTCTGTGTACAATGTTTTCCTGGTTCTGCTCCTCTCGCTCTTCATCACTTCCTGGAGGTTGTTCCAGTCTCCATGGAATTCCTCCATTTTATTATTCCTTTTAGCACAATAGTATTCCATCACCAACATATACCACAATATGTTCAGCCAATTTTTTGCTACCACAAAGAGTGCAGCTATGAATATTCTTGTACAAGTCTTTTTCCTTATTATCTCTTTGGGGTACAAACCCAGCAGTGCTATGGCTGGATCAAAGGGCAGACAGTCTTTTATCACCCTTTGGGCATAGTTCCAAATTGCCCTCCAGAATGGTTGGATCAATTCACAACTCCACCAGCAATGAATTAATGTCCCTACTTTGCCACATCCCCTCCAGCATTCATTACTTTCCTTTGCTGTCATGTTAGCCAATCTGCTAGGTGTGAGGTGATACCTCAGAGTTGTTTTGATTTGCATCTCTCTGATTATAAGAGATGTAGAGTACTTTTTCATGTGCTTATAATAGTTTTGATTTATTTGGCTGAGAACTGCCTGTTCATGTCCCTTGCCCATTTATCAATTGGAGAATGGCTTGATTTTTTGTACAATTGATTTAGCTCTTTGTAACTTCGAGTAATTAAACCTTTGTCAGAGGTTTTTATGAAGATTGTTTCCCAATTTGTTGCTACCCTTCTGATTTTAGTTACATTGGTTTGTTTGTACAATTTTAATTTGATGTAGTCAAAATTATTTATTTTACATTTTGTGACTCTTTCTAAGTCTTGCTTGGTTTTAAAATCTTTCCCTTCCCAAAGGTCTGACATGTATACTATTCTGTATTAGCCTAATTTACTAATAGTTCCCTTCTTTATGTTCAAGTCATTCAACCATTCTGAATTTATCTTGGTGTAGGATGTGAGGTATTGATCCAAACCTAATCTCTCCCACACTGTCTTCCAATTTTCCCAGCACTTTTTATCAAATAGTGGATTTTTGTCTGAAAAGCTGGGGTCTTTGGGTTTGTCATAGACTGACTTGCTGAGGTCATTTATGTCAAGTCTATTCCACTGATCCTCTTTTCTGTCTCTTAGCCAGTACCAAATTGTTTTGACGACCACTGCTTTATAGTATAGTTTGGGATCTGGGACTGCAAGTCCTCCTTCCTTTGCATTTTTTAAAATGATTTCCCTGAATATCCTTGATCTTTTGTTCTTCCAAATGAACTTAGTTATGTTTTTTTTCTAATTCAGTAAAGAAGTGTTTTAGTAGTTCAATGAGTATGGCACTAAATAAGCAAATTAATTTGGGTAGGATTGTCATTTTTATTATGTTAGCTCATCCCACACATGAGCAATCAATGTTTTTCCAATTGTTTAAATCTAGTTTTAACTGTGTGGAGAGTGTTTTGTAGCCGTGTTCATATACTTCCTTGGTTTGTCTCGGCAGATAGATTTCTAAGTATTTTATATTGTCTAGGGTGATTTTAAATGGTATTTTCTCTTTCTAATTCTTGCTGCTGAAATGGGTTAGAGATATATAGGAATGCTGATGACTTATGTGGGTTTACTTTGTATTTTGCAACTTTGCTAAAGTTGTTTATTATTTCAAGTAACTTTTTGGTTGATTCTCTAGGATTCCTTAAGTAAACCATCGTGTCATTCGTAAAGAGTGATAGCTTGGTCTTCTCATTGCCAATTTTAATACCTTCAATTTCTTTTTCTTCTCCAATTGCTACTGCTAGTGTTTCTAGTACAATGTTAAATAATAGAATTGATAATGGACATCCTTGTCTTACTCCTGATCTCATTGGGAAGGCTTCGAGTTTATCCTCATTGCAGATGATGTTTGCTGATGGTTTTAGATATATGCTATTTATTATTTTTAGGAAAGGCCCTTCTATTCCTATACTTTCTAGTGTTTTCAATAGGAATGGGTGTTGTATTGTATTAAAGGCTTTTTCTGCATCTATTGAGATAATCATGTGATTTTTGTCAGTTTGCTTGTTAATATGGTCAATTATGTGGATGGTCTTCCTAATACCAAACCATCCTTGCATTCCTGGTATGAATCCTGCCTAGTCATAGTGGATGACCCTTGTGATGACTTGCTCGAGTCTTTTTGCTAGTATCCTATTTAATATTTTTGCATCTATATTCATTAGGGAAATTGATCTATAGTTTTCTTTCTCTGTTTTTGTCCTGCCTGGCTTTGGGATCAGTACCATGTTTGTGTCGTAAAATGAATTTGGTAGAACTCCTTCTTGGCTTATTTTGTCAAATAGTTTGTTTAATATTGGGATTAGTTGTACTTTGAATGTTTGATAGAATTCATTTGTGAATCCACCTGGACCTGGGGATTTTTTCTTAGGGAGTTCTTTGATGGCTTGTTCAATTTCTATTTCTGATATGGGGTTGTTAAGGTAATTTATTTCTTCCTCTGTTAGTCTAGGCAATTTATATTTTTGTAAGTATTCATCCATATCACCTAGATTGCCATATTTGTTGCCATATAATTGGGCATAGTAGTTTTTAATGATTGCCTTAATTTCCTCTTCATTAGAGGTGAGGTCTCCTTTTTCATTTTGGATATTGTCAATTTGGTTTATTTCTTTCCTTTTTTTAATTAGACTGACTAGTACTTTGTCTATTTTATTTGTTTTTTTCAAAGTACCAGCTTCTAGTCTTATTTATTAAATCAATAGTTCTTTGACTTTCAATTTTATTAATTTCTCCTTTGAGTTTTATGATTTCTAATTTAGTCTTCATCTGAGGATTTTTAATTTGTTCACTTATTAACTTTTTAATTTGCATGCCCAATTCATTGACCTTTGCCCTTCTTAATTTGTTAATATATGAACTCAAGGATATAAATTTCTCCCTGAGTACTGCTTTGGCTGCAGCCCATAGGTTTTGAAAGGATGTCTCATCATTGTCATTTTCTTCAATGAAGTTATTAATTGTTTCTATGATTTGTTCTTTAACTAACTGGTTTTGGAGAATCTTATTGTTTAATTTCCAATTAAATTTTGATTTACCTCTCCATGTTCCCTTACTAATTATTATTTTCATTGCATTGTGATCTGAGAAAGTTGCATTTATTATTTCTGGTCTTTTGCACTTGTTTGCAATGTTTTTATGCCCTAATACATGGTCAATTTTTGTGAATGTACCATGCACTGGAGAAAAGAAGGTATATTCCTTTTTGTCCCTATTTATTTTTCTCCACTTGTCTACTAACTCTAATTTTTCTAAGATTTCATTCACTTCTCTCACCTCTTTCTTATTTATTCTTTGGTTTGATTTATCTAGTTCGGATAGAGGAAGGTTCAGGTCTCTCACTAGTATAGTTTTTCTATCTATTTCGTCCTTGAGCTCCTCTAGTTTCTCCTTTAGAAATTTGGATTCTGCGGTTAAGATGGCGGCTTAGAGAAAGCTGAAGTTCAGATCTCCGGAAAACCCTTCCCGACCGATCTCAAACTAGAAGCTCCTAAGGCGCCGAAATTCAAAACGATCAACAGCACAGACCCTGGGAACCCTCCTCCTGGACCTGGACCCGGTTCAAAAGGTACGGCTCCCCTTAAAAGCCAGAACCCGAGATCCCTCGGACCTCAGGGGTAGGAGCGCAGAGTCCAAGGCTCCCGGAAGCGGCAGCCGCGCCGGGCTCAGAGAGCAGGGTCTGAGGAACAACAACCCTCAGGGTCTTCTACCCAAGTCCCAGTCCGGGTGAAAGTTACTGCCTGGGGCTTCCGCTGCAGAGAGCCGGTAGGTCCGGGTGAAAGTTACTGCCTGGGGCTTCCGCTGCAAAGAGCTGGTCGGTCCGGGTGAAAGTTACTGCCTGGGGCCTCCGCTGCAGAGAGCTGGTCAAAACAACAGCAACCCTCAGGGCGGGCAAGACAGCCTCACGGGCTGGATCCTGCTATCCAAGTCGCAGTGAAAGTCTGTGCTCTCAGAGCTTGGGGAAGCGGCAGCCCATCCCCCCGCAGGCCGACGAAACAGCCTCACGGCCAGGGATTCTGAAGGCAACTTCCGGAAATCGAGCCAGGGGGAGAGTGTGGCCTCGTGGTCCGACCCTTCCATTCCAGTTCCAGTGAGGCATATTCAGTTTAACCCAGGGAACGCTCATAGAACCAACATCTGCCCAGGACTAAAGACACTGATCACCAGACAAAGACAAGAAAAGCCAATCCTCCACGTTCAGAGATGACAAATTCCACAGAAGCACAGAAACCCCAAAATACCAAGAAAAATAAGAAGAAAGGGGCGACTCTGGACACATTCTATGGAGCCAAAATACAAAATACAGAGCAGATAGAAGAAGATATACAAGAAAATTCTCCAAAATCTTCCAAAGGAAATAGAAACTCTCCACAAACCCATGAAGAATTTGAATCAGAAAGGACCAAAAAGATGGAAGCCCTCTGGGAGGAAAAGTGGGAAATGATGCAAAAGAAATTCACGCATCTACAAAACCAGTTTGACCAAACTGTAAAAGAAAACCAGGCTTTAAAGCAAGAACTAATAAAGCAAAGCCAAAACACCAAGAAATTAGAAGAGAACATAAAATATCTCACCGACAAGGTGATAGATCTGGAAAACAGGGGGAGAAGAGAAAATTTAAGAATAATTGGACTCCCAGAAAAGCCAGAAATAAACACCAAACTGGACATGGTGATACAAGATATAATCAAAGAAAATTGCCCAGAGATTCTAGAACAAGGGGGCAATACATCCACTGACAGAGCTCACAGAACACCTTCTACACTAAACCCCCAAAAGACAACTCCCAGGAATGTAATTGCCAAATTCCAAAGCTATCAAACAAAAGAAAAAATCCTACAGGAAGCCAGAAAAAGACAATTTAGATATAAAGGAATGCCAATCAGGATCACACAAGACCTTGCAAGTTCTACGCTGAATGATCGTAAGGCATGGAACATGATCTTCAGAAAGGCAAGAGAGCTGGGTCTCCAACCAAGAATCAGCTACCCAGCAAAACTGACTATATACTTCCAAGGGAGAGTATGGGCATTCAACAAAATAGAAGACTTCCAACTTTTTGCAAAGAAAAGACCAGAGCTCTGTGGAAAGTTTGATACCGAAAATCAAAGAGCAAGGAATACCTGAAAAGGTAAATATTAAGGAAAGGGGAAAAATGTTATCTTCTTTTACTCAAACTCTCTTCTATAAGGACTACATTTATATCAACCTATGTATACTAATATGTGGGGAAAATGTAATGTATAAATAGGGGGTAAAGAAAGACCAAATAGAATAATGGTTCTCACACAAAGATTCACAGGGGAAGGGGAGGGGAAGAAAACTCCTATAAGAAGGAGAGGAAGAGAGGGGGGGGGTTACTTAAACCTCAATCTCAGGGAAATCAACTCTGAGAGGGAAAAACATCCAGATCCATTGGGATCTTGAATTCTATCTTACCCAACAAGGGTAAGGAGAAGGGAAAACCAAGGGGGGGGAGGGGGAGAGGGAGAACAAAAAGGGAGGGAAAGAGAGGGGGAAGGGGGAGGGAACAAAAAGGGAGGGACTAAAAAGGGAAACATCAAGGGAGGGGACAAGGGGGACTGATTCAAAGTAAATCACTGGACTAAAAGGTAGAGCCGAAGAAGAAAAGGTTAGAATTAGGGAAGGCAATCAAAATGCCAGGGAGTCCACAAATGACAATCATAACTTTGAACGTGAATGGGATGAACTCACCCATAAAACGTAGACGAATAGCTGAATGGATTAGAATCCAAAACCCTACCATATGTTGTCTTCAAGAAACACACATGAGGCGGGTTGACACCCACAAGGTCAGAATTAAAGGATGGAGTAAGACCTTCTGGGCCTCAACTGATAGAAAGAAGGCAAGAGTGGTAATCATGATATCTGATAAAGCCAATGCAAAAATAGACCTGATCAAAAGGGATAGGGAAGGTAATTATATTTTGTTAAAAGGGACTCTAGACAATGAGGAAATATCATTAATCAACATGTATGCACCAAATAATATAGCACCCAAATTTCTAATGGAGAAACTAGGAGAATTGAAGGAAGAAATAGACAATAAAACCATACTAGTGGGAGACTTAAACCAACCATTATCAAATTTAGATAAATCAAATCAAAAAATAAATAAGAAAGAGGTAAAAGAAGTGAATGAAATCTTAGAAAAATTAGAATTAATAGACATATGGAGAAAAATAAATAGGGATAAAAAGGAATACACCTTCTTCTCAGCACCACATGGCACATTCACAAAAATTGACCATACATTAGGTCACAGAAACATAGCACACAAATGCAAAAAAGCAGAAATAATGAATGCAGCCTTCTCAGATCACAAGGCAATAAAAATAATGATTAGTAATGGTACATGGAAAACCAAATCTAAAACCAATGGGAAATTAAACAATATGATACTCCAAAACCGTTTAGCTAAAGAAGAAATCATAGAAACAATTAATAATTTCATCAAGGAAAATGACAATGGCGAAACATCCTTTCAAACCTTTTGGGATGCAGCCAAAGCGGTAATCAGAGGCAAATTCATATCCCTGAAAGCTCATATTAACAAACAAGGGAGAGCAGAGATCAATCAATTGGAAATGCAATTGAAAAAACTCGAAAGCGATCAAATTAAAAACCCCCAGCAGAAAACCAAATTAGAAATCCTAAAAATTAAGGGAGAAATTAATAAAATCGAAAGTGATAGAACTATTGATTTAATAAATAAGACAAGAAGCTGGTACTTTGAAAAAACAAACAAAATAGACAAAGTACTGGTCAATCTAATTAAAAAAAGGAAGGAAGAAAAGCAAATTCACAGCATTAAAGATGAAAAGGGGGACAGCATCTCCAATGAGGAGGAAATTAAGGCAATCATTAGAAATTACTTTGCCCAATTATATGGCAATAAATACACCAATTTAGGAGAAATGGATGAATATATACAAAAATACAAACTGCCTAGACTAACAGAAGAGGAAATAGAATTCTTAAATAATCCCATATCAGAAATTGAAATCCATCAAGCCATCAAAGAACTTCCTAAGAAAAAATCCCCAGGGCCTGATGGATTCACCTGTGAATTCTATCAAACATTCAGAGAACAATTAACCCCAATACTATACAAACTATTTGACATAATAAGCAAAGAGGGAGTTCTACCAAACTCCTTTTACGACACAAACATGGTACTGATTCCAAAACCAGGCAGGTCAAAAACAGAGAAAGAAAACTATAGACCAATCTCCCTAATGAATATAGATGCAAAAATTTTAAATAGGATACTAGCAAAAAGACTCCAGCAAGTGATCAGAAGGATCATTCACCATGATCAAGTAGGATTCATACCAGGGATGCAGGGCTGGTTCAACATTAGGAAAACCATCCACATAATTGACCACATCAACAAGCAAACTAGCAAGAACCACATGATTATCTCAATAGATGCAGAAAAAGCCTTTGATAAAATACAACACCCATTCCTATTAAAAACACTAGAAAGCATAGGAATAGAAGGGTCATTCCTAAAAATAATAAACAGTATATATCTAAAACCAACAGCTAATATCATCTGCAATGGGGATAAACTAGATGCATTCCCAATAAGATCAGGAGTGAAACAAGGATGCCCATTATCACCTCTACTATTTGACATTGTACTAGAAACACTAGCAGTAGCAATTAGAGAAGATAAAGAAATTGAAGGCATCAGAATAGGCAAGGAGGAGACCAAGTTATCACTCTTTGCGGATGACATGATGGTCTACTTAAAGAATCCTAGAGACTCAACCAAAAAGCTAATTGAAATAATCAATAACTTTAGCAAAGTTGCAGGATACAAAATAAACCCACATAAGTCATCAGCTTTTCTATATATCTCCAACACAGCTCAGCAGCAAGAACTAGAAAGAGAAATCCCATTCAAAATCACCTTAGACAAAATAAAATACCTAGGAATCTATCTCCCAAGACAAACACAGGAACTATATGAACACAACTACAAAACACTCGCCACACAACTAAAACTAGACTTGAACAATTGGAAAAACATTAACTGCTCATGGATAGGACGAGCCAATATAATAAAAATGACCATCCTACCCAAACTTATTTATCTATTTAGTGCCATACCCATTGAACTACCAAAATACTTCTTCACTGATTTAGAAAAAACCATAACAAAGTTCATTTGGAAGAACAAAAGATCAAGGATATCCAGGGAAATAATGAAAAAAAACACATATGATGGGGGCCTTGCAGTCCCAGACCTCAAACTATATTACAAAGCAGCAGTCATCAAAACAATTTGGTACTGGCTAAGAAACAGAAAGGAAGATCAGTGGAATAGACTGGGGGAAAACGACCTCAGCAAGACAGTATACGATAAACCCAAAGATCCCAGCTTTTGGGACAAAAATCCACTATTCGATAAAAACTGCTGGGAAAATTGGAAGACAGTGTGGGAGAGACTAGGAATAGATCAACACCTCACACCCTACACCAAGATAAATTCAAAATGGGTGAGTGACTTAAACATAAAGAAGGAAACCATAAGTAAATTGGGTAAACACAGAATAGTATACATGTCAGACCTTTGGGAGGGGAAAGGCTTTAAAACCAAGCAAGATATAGAAAGAATCACAAAATGTAAAATAAATAATTTTGACTACATCAAACTAAAAAGCTTTTGTACAAACAAAACCAATATAACTAAAATCAGAAGGGAAACAACAAATTGGGAAAAAATCTTCATAGAAACCTCTGACAAAGGTTTAATTACTCATATTTATAATGAGCTAAATCAATTGTACAAAAAATCAAGCCATTCTCCAATTGATAAATGGGCAAGGGAAATGGATAGGCAGTTCTCAGATAAAGAAATCAAAACTATTAACAAGCACATGAAGAAGTGTTCCACATCTCTTATAATCAGAGAGATGCAAATCAAAACAACTCTGAGGTATCACCTCACACCTAGCAGATTGGCTAACATAACAGCAGAGGAAAGTAATGAATGCTGGAGGGGATGTGGCAAAATAGGGACATTAATTCATTGCTGGTGGAGCTGTGAACTGATCCAACCATTCTGGAGGGCAATTTGGAACTATGCCCAAAGGGCGACAAAAGAATATCTACCCTTTGACCCAGCCATAGCACTGCTGGGTCTGTATCCCAAAGAGATAATGGACACAAAGACTTGTACAAAAATATTCATAGCTGCGCTCTTTGTGGTGGCCCAAAACTGGAAAACGAGGGGATGCCCATCAATTGGGGATTGGCTGAACAAACTGTGGTATATGTTGGTGATGGAATACTATTGTGCTCAAAGGAATAATAAAGTGGAGAAGTTCCATGGAGACTGGAACAACCTCCAGGAAGTGATGCAGAGCGAGAGGAGCAGAACCAGGAGAACATTGTACACAGAGACTAATACACTGTGGTATAATCGAACGTAATGGACTTCTCCATTAGGGGCGGTGTAATGTCCCTGAACAACTTTCAGGGATCCAGGAGAAAAAAAAAACACCATTCATAAGCAAAGGATAAACTATGGGAGTGGAAACACCGAGAAAAAGCAACTGCCTGAATACAGAGGTTGAGGGGACATGACAGAGGATAGACTTTAAATGAACACTCTAATGCAAATACTATCAACAAAGCAATGGGTTCAAATCAAGAAAACATCTAATGCCCAGTGGACTTACGCGTCGGCTATGGGGGGTGGGGGGGAGGAAAAGAAAATGATCTATGTCTTTAACGAATAATGCTTGGAAATGATCAAATAAAATATATTAATAAAAAAAAAAAAGAAATTTGGATTCTATGCCATTTGGTGCATACATGTTGAGTACAGATATTTCCTCATTATCTATACTGCCTTTTATCAGGATGTAATTACCTTCCCTATGTCTTTTAACTAGATTTATTTTTACCTTGGCTTTGTTGGATATCATGATTGCGACTCCTGCCTTCTTTTTAATCAGTTAATGCCCAATAGATTTGGCTCCACCCTCCTACTTTCATCCTATGAGTATCTACCTTCCCCATGTGTGTTTCCTGTAGACAGCATATGGTAGGGTTTTGGATTCTAATCCATTCTGCTATTCGCTTGTGTTTTATGGATGAGTTCATTCCATTCACATTCAGAGTTATGATTACTAGCTGTGTATTACCTAGCATTTTGATTTCTACTCCTGTTCCTGCCTTTTCTTCTTTCACTATTTCCTTCTATACCAATGTTTGTTTTTAATCAGTTCCCCTAGTTCCCACCCTTATTTTACATCCCTTTCTATCCCCCTCCCTTCTTATTCCCTCCCTTATTTTCCCTGTAGTCTTTCTAAAGTTAACCCCGCCCCCTCCCTTTCTTGTACTGCTTCCCTCCCCACCAGTACATTTGTTATCCTTCTACTCCCCTATAGGGTGCAAATCTATTCTCTGCCCCCAATGGTTTGGATTGTTTTCCCCTCTTTGAGTCAATTTCAAAGCACTTAAAAGTTGAGTATTTCCTGTCTCCAAATTCTTTACCCTTCCAGTGTATTAATGTTCTCCCCCCTCGACCATGAGCTTCTTTGTGACATATAAATTTACCCCCATTTGTTTCTTTTCCCATTTCTTTTAATATTAACGTATTTTAAGCTCTAGTTATATATGTATACATATATATGTGCATACTGTGAATTTTAAAAAGTCTCCATCTTGGTCTAGCACCCAAAATTGTGCACACCCACACTACACGGGCATGTGCTAGTCAATGACAAAGCAGAAATAACTAACTGCCCACCTGGGCTGTCCTAAGCCAAGCTAGATGGTTGGCTAACCATTGGATTTTGTGAGACACAGGAAGTGAGGTAGGGAACAGCCTCTGGAATTCGCTCACTTCCTGTGGGGAGAGCGAGAGGCCAGTTGGTGTTAGGAGAGTTTGTGTTAGGAGCTTGGACAGAGAGGACGCCCGCAGACAGCTTTCCTTCAGATCGGTCACGTGAGTTAAGGACTGATTCTTTCCACCTGGGCCTTTGGGCCTAAAACTCCCTCTGCCTTGGTCAGAGGTTGAGTAGCCCCTTTCCCTTTTTCTCTTCTCTCCTTCTCTCCCTATCCTTTTCCCTACTCCCAGTGTGATTAAACCTCCATAAACTTCATTCTGACTTGAGTGTTTCATTTTTTAGGAATTTCATAAGTAAATTCCTTGGCGGCCATTGTTTAATATTACATAAATCCTGTAGCCACATTCTTAACCATTACAATATTATAACCCTCTCCCATCTCCCCTAAATTTCCACCATTACAATACACATGTGTATGTATTAATGCATTCTTATATTTATATACCTATTTATGGCTTGTCCTTTCATCCTATACAGTTTTTCACTGTTCCCTCTAAGTCTACTTCTTTTTGCTGCCCAGGAATTAACAACAGTTTTTAAGAGTTACCAATGACCTCTTTTTTTATAGGGATACACATCATTTTTTGTTTGTTTTATTATGTTTTTCTTTTTTCCCTCTTTTTTAATTACCTTTTGACGATTCTCTTGAGTTTTGTGCTTGGACATCATATTTTCTGTTCAGGTCTGGTCTTTTCTTTAGGAATTCTTGAAATTCTTCTATTTTGTTGAATGACCATACTTTCCCCTGTAAGAATATAGTCAGTTTTGCTGGGTTGTTGATTCTTGGTTGTAGACCTAGTTCCCTTGCTTTCCGGAATATCATATTCCATGCCTTTCGGTTTTTCAGTGTGGATGCAGCCAGATCCTGCTTTACCCTCACTGTGGTTCCATGGTATCTGAATGACTTCTTCTTGGCAGCTTGTAATATCTTTTCTTTGGTCTGATAGTTCTTGAATTTGGCTATAACATTCCTGGGTGTTGTCAGTTGGGGATTAATTACAGGAGGTGACCTGTGGATTCTTTCAATCTCCTCTTTTCCCTCTTGATCTAGGATATCTGGCAGTTTTCTTTAATAATTTCCTGTAGTATGATGTCTAGGCTTTTTCTTTTGTCGTGGTCTTCTGGTAGACCAATGATTCTTAAGTTTTCTCTCCTTGAACGATTTTCTAAATCCTCTGTGTTTGTGAGTGAGATGCTTCATATTTTCCTCAATTTTTTCATTCTTTTGGTTTTGTGTTAAGTGTCCTGCTGCCTTGTGAGGTCACTTAACTCTAGTTGTTGTATTCTGGTTCTTAAATACTGGTTTTCATCCTTAGCTTTTTGGTCATCCTTTTCCTTTTGGTCTGATTTGCTTTGGAGGTCATCTTTCATCCTCTTTATCTCATCTTTCATCTCCTTTTTCTCATCTTTCATCTTCTTCACCTCATCTTTCATCTCCTTTGCCTCATTTTTCAGCTGGTTGATTTTGGCTTTCAAGACATTATTTTCTGTTTCCAGATGATTTATCTTAGTTTTTAAGTTCTTTTCCCAATTGTCTTCAGCCTCTCTTAATTGTGTTTCAAATTGCATTTTGAGTTCTTCCAAAGCCTGTATCCAATTTGCCGGGATTTCTGATTTTTCCTTTGCTGATTCCTCCCCCTCTGTTTCATTTGCTCTTTGCTCATTACCTGTACAGAAGCTGTCTATTGTAATTTATTTCTTCTTTTTCTGTCATTTGCTTGAGTTTACCCCTTCTTTGCTCCTCATATTTGTCTGTGCTCTTGCTCCTCTCATATTTTTTTTTGGTTTTGGGGTTGTCAGTCTCCCCTCTTGGAGCTTTGTCAGATCTCTTGGTACAGTCTCTGGGGGAGGAATGTTAGCTTCCCTGTCCTCTGGAGGCTTTTGATCGAATTAAGTTCAACAGAGTTGGGTGGTAAGTGCTCTGAGGCCAAAGACTCCTGGAAGTCTGGAGCCGCCCTGGCTCTCTCCAGTTCTCTCCAGCTGCATCTCTGCTGTCGGCAAGGTACCCCAGTCCCTTTGCCCGCCCTGAGGTTCCTGTTGTTCCTGTCCTTGCGGGAGGCCCTGCACTCTAGGGGGGGTTGAGGGGTCCTGGCCTCCCTGATCTCTGAGGAGTCCTGATGGGATTATGTTCAACTGGGTTGATCTGCTTGTGCCCCGAGGCAAAAACCTCCGGTGAGACTGGATCTAGATGGAAAGACCCAGCCATGGGGTTGCAGGCTCCTGGTCTCTCCCTGGCTGCCTCCCCACTGCCCGTGCTGGATGCTCCAAGTCCGGCACCCTGCTACTCACAAGGTACACCCTCCAAACCAGCACCTTTGCCTGCCCAGTAGTTTCCGCTGCTGCTGGGGGCTCAGTGCTCTTGGTTGGGGGGGAGGGGTCCTGAGACCTTCCTTCTGCCTTCCCCTTTGACCCGAGTGTTCTCGGATTCTGGCTTTGGGGGGGGGGGCGTACCTTTTGATTTCAGTCCAGAAGGAGAGTTCCCTGCTCCTGTCCTGTTGTTAAGTTTGAATTTCAGACCCCTAGGAGCATTCAGTTTGTGATCAGTAAAGAAGGGTTTTCAGAGGTCTGAACTTTTGCTACTTCTAAACCGCCATCTTGACTCCGCCTCTCTATGAGTCTCTTTTTGCATCAGTAAAATTTATTGTTTGGACCAGATAGGGTTTTAGGTCCCTTCTGGCAATAAATTGTTGATTCAATTTTACTAAAAGCCTGTGTTTTCTAATATTCTAATAGGCTCTTGGTGTAGAAAAAATAGTTCTGTTCCTTATTGCCAATACAAATGAGTTTTTTGTGCTAAATGTTGAACCTGCATTGGGTAGTGATTATATGTTTTAAAGTCAAACTTTCACTTTGGGGGGAGAATTATTAAGGGAGTGGGTAGGTAGTAATATCTATGCAAAAAAGACAAGAAATAAAAAATGTAAAAATCATGCAAAGAGATTAAAAGAAAATTTAGAAGAGGATCCAAATAACTGTGACAGATTTTTATTAGTATAACTGTGTTAAATATATATTTAAAAACTGTATATAATAGAAGTTAATGGTTTCATATTCCACCCAAAAGGAAATCAGATCCCACTAATTTTTTCAATAACTATTACTTTTTAGCCAAATGTTATTACATATATATCCTCCCCTACTCTGATTGCTCCAAAAAGCTATATATTTAGATATTTAGGTTCTAAGAAATGCTAACCTTTACCTGTTGCTTTGGTTTCATTTTTTGTTGTAATTCCAGGGAGGCTACTATTGCTTTGTAGCAAGAGGTCTAATGATTAAGAGTAATTTTGAAAGTTACTTGATGTCTTAGATTTTCTCTGTGTATTGGTTACCAAAGTCTCTTAGACCTTCATAATGAGTTGAATTGGATTATTTACATTTTTTACTTTGAAATAGCCATAATAATGTTAATATCAGTTAACACTTAGGTAATAATTAACTCACTTGTACCATCAATACCTCTTGAAAACCCAACTTGGTTTGGGAAAAAACTATTCACTTATATCTATAGTATAGGAATTGTCCTTAAAGTCAATGACTTTCTACCAGCAATATTAGCATGAAGTTTTAAAGTCAGGTTTTTTTAAGCATAACCTGTCCAACATGTCTGGAATGTACTCCTTCTCTTCATCCTATAATTCCCATTTTATTTCAAGCTCAGCTGAAATACCATCTTTACATGGATTTTTCTTGGTCACTTTAGCTGCTAGTTACCCTTTCCCATTACCTTGTATTGATTTTGTATAGATTTATAAATACATGTTAGCTCTGCCTATAGAATATAAGTGCCTTGGGTACCAGGGCAGCTTGATTTTAGATTCAACATCTGTCTCCAACATCCAACCCAATAACTGGCATCATAGGAGATGTTTAATAAATTTTTGTTGATTTGTTTATCTCTTTTGAGAAGATATTTTTGTTGATTTTTTTCAAAAACTTATGAAAATGTAGTTTGATATCGTATTGTACTAGATGAAAGGCAGTGTGATATAATAGAAAGTAGTATTACATTTGAAGAGAGGATCCAGGTTCCAGATCCTTGCTTTGTACTTTGTACCTACATGACATAAAATAAATTACTATTTCTAAGTCTTCTTTTCCTCTTGCATAAAATGACAGGGCTACTGGAGTAAAAAGTCACCTCTTAAGAATTCCTTTCACTAAACTTATGACCTAACGGGCTAAATTGTAAATCACCTAAGCAACTTCTATCTCAAATATTCTTTTTGCAACATGGTCTGCATTTCTTCTTTTAAAACATTTATATATTTCATCTTTATATTGTCTAAAACTACATTTCTTTTATTATTAGTCATTTGGAGCATTTTTAATATGGTTATTCATTGCTTTTAGTTCTCTGGGGAATTGTTTGTTCATATTCTTTGAACACATACCTATTGAGGAATAGCTTCTAATCTCCTATAGAGAATGTCCCAAAGTCTTTGTTTGATGTTAAGCTTTAAGAACTTTAAGAGCTTAATACTGCCTAAAGACTTAGGAAGTCTTGTATATGTAAGTTATCTTTATATTATGGATACCAAATCCTTATCCGAGAAACTTGACTCCAAGTTTCTTTTTTCCCATTCTACCAGTTCCATTCTTAACCTAGGTGTATTAATATTATTTTTTCAGAAGCTTTCCATTTTATGAAATAATACTTTTATTCTTTACAATGTCCCCTATTGTTTAGGTAAATCAAGTAAATAAGAATTTATTGAAGATTTATTATATTCCAGACACTGCTAAACACTGGAAATACAACTACAAGAGAGAGAAAAAACAATTCCTGTAAAAGAGCTTACAGTCTCTTGGGGTAAAAAATATACAAAAGCAAGCTGAAAGAGAGATGGGGGGATAAGTACAATTTGCAGAAAGCAGGATGAAGTCCAAAAGGTTATAGCTTAATAAGAAATGAAGAAATGGCTGTTGTAGTTGTACTACTTAAATGGAGATTCTTGAAGGAACTCTCCACCCTCTAACAGAGGAGGGCCTCACAGTTAGAAGATCCAGAACTGAAGTGATATTCCAGGTTGAAGAGTTCCCAGGGCATGATGGAGAAATCCAAAAAGACTACAACCATTTTGGAAAACACATCTCCTACCTATAGCTATGAACGGCATAGAATCTGTTTCTCTTCTAATTTTTTATTTACAGTATAATCTTTAATACTTGTATTTCTTCTTAAGTGCTGAATTATTCAGTGTAAATTAAATTACTTTTTAAAAGAATGTTTTTTAAAAATGGTAGAGAGTGAAATACTTTGCACTGGCTTAAGAGGGACCTGGCTTGGAGAATTTCTTGAGGAAAAAGAGACAGAAAAAAATATTTCTCGTGCTCAGTGTTTCCCTTGTTTTCTGGTTTTGGGTTTCCTGGTTTTGGGTAATCTGGTAAAACCTATAGTCCCCTCAGAATAATATAATAAATGCATAAAATAGAATACAATATATTTTAAAGGAAAAATAGTATATTAAAATATAATTATCACAATATATATTTTAAGCCAAGTCCTTGGACCCCAAGCTAAGAGCCTCTCATCAAGTTCAAACCCTCCAGTTTACATATGCGGAAACTGAGACCTAGGAAAGTTAAATAACTTGCCCAAGGAGACAAGCAATAGAGATGAATTTCAATCCAGATCCTCTGATGCCAGAGCCAGTGAGCTTAAATTCAACTAAAATTCAACTAAAGTGCCATCTCCCATATTAACGTCCCTCCCCCCGTGCTTTTCCTCTCTCTTTAAATTATTGTGTATTTACTTATCTATAAACATAGCATCTCTTCTGTAGAATGTAAACTTCTTGAGAGCTAGAGTTGTGGGCAAGATCTGTTCTCAATTGTCCTAATTGTCTTGTTCTACAACCTTTCTCATGTATTTGTTGCAGTTGTAGTAGTAGTAGTAGTAGTGTTAGTGGTGGTGGTCGGAGGAGGAGGGGTGGCAGTTGTAGTGCTCGAAGTTGTTGGTGTGGGGGGAAGAAGTACTTAATAAATGTTTATTGAATTGAATTAAAATAGAGATTTCAGTTCCACCTACCCTTAGGATTTCAGGTTCATTCTAAGCATTTGTCATTAGGAATAAAAGGCTCATTCCTTCATTTCCTAAACTACTTCAGAATTATTCACAATTGGGATTTTGAAGCTTTATTAATTTTTTCAGACATTCTGGATGCTATTTGGTACCCTGGAGTGCTACTTTCTAAGAGGTACCCAGGGGCTGAAAGTGTTTTTGAGTGTTGGGAGACTTGGTCTCTTGTGACTTGTATTAAATGGTGTACAAAAAGCTCAACATATTAAATAAGTATTTTAAAAACATGAATCATTTGCAAAAATATTTTGTTGTGAGGTGGGGAGGGAGAGAGTGTCTAAAATCTAATTCTTTTGTCCTAGAATGTTTTACTTTGTATTTGAAGCCTAGAATAAAAGACTGTTAGAGCTGAAAAGCGACTTGAATTTTATCTAGTCTGACTCTTCCATTTTACAGAGAAAGAAAAAGAGAGCCAGGGAGATTAAATGCTTTACCCAGGGCAACACTGTGCATTTTGGTAGGTAATAGAAGATATATCTTTATTACTATAAGGAACTGCAGTTGTCTGCAAATTATTGTAATCATCTAAAGTAGGATCATAGAAAGATGTTGCTAATATGTAATCCAACCTATTTTTAAAGAAATAGAAATTGACTCCTAGAGAGATTGAAGTGAATCAAGTTTCCATATATATAAAAGGGCAGATTCAGGATTTGAACCCAGACCTTCTGACTTCTAGTCTCTAATTGATCCATTGTAGCACAGTTGCCAAAATGGCATTTGTACTACAACAGAAAATGTGCCCACTTTGTTTTGGCCATGTCTTAGTGTTGAAAGGGTTATAATGCAACTCCACCCATAACTGAATGAAAGGAACTTAGGTGATCACAATGCCAGAAACAAGGGAAAAAATGCTTTTCAAATATTTGACTCTCCTTTCCTTCCTGGCCACTGGAGGTTTCCAAAGAAATCTTTCTTACTTTTCTACAAGATTCAAGATCATCTTTCTTCCCTATAAGCTCTGGTTAAACCCCATTCCTGAATCGAAGGGATCATTGTGAGAAGAAGAGTATTTTTCCCAAAGGAGAGAAGAAATAAAATGTAGCAAAAGACCAGAAAATGTTTCTTATCTGATTTGCCAGTCTTTTTAGTGTCCTATATACTTTACTCGACATAGAAATACTAAGGCAAACTCCTCCTAATGTGAATGACTGGCCTAGATGCCAAAAAGCTTTCTATAATTTACTATGACCTTGCTGGATTCTTCAGCCTACCCTATACATTCTAGACCTCACCCTTATTCAAATGCAGCCACAAATATGAAATGAAATCCTGGCTATTAAAAATCAAACATGATTCCTTTGCATCCTTGTAGCAGAATTATTTTTGCAGTGGTTACAAGCTCTGCCTATGAATTATTTAAAAAATAAAATTTCCAGCTCTGAGGCATTTTTGAAAAACCTTTTTATTGCTCCCTTCATATAAACACAGGAAAGAACAGATGTATCCTATCAGAGGTGAAACTCTCCTTCATATTTCAAATGAAGCACAGTATTCACTTCTAAATATAGCTTGTTTAAATGATAACTAAGAGAAATATGATGTGTTTGCAGGTATGTGAAGAGAGTAAAAATGAAGGAGGTTGAGGAATTATTTTGTATAGTATAGGAGATTTAAAGAGAGCGGTAATGTAATGAAATTAAATGAAGGGGAAAATGATACTGAACGTGGGGAAAGCCAAAGGGAGATGGGACATCATTAAAAATCCTGCTGTATTCTGCACAGGTCAGACCATATTTGGAGTAATGTTCAGTTCTAGGTATCTCAAATTATGAGGTATATTTACAAGTCAAAGCAAATCCAGAAGAAGGCAAATAGAATGGTGAAGTGAGTCGAAACTATGACATAAAAGGATTGGATTAGCCTAAAGAAAAAAAAAATACTAGTGAATTGTAGCCATGATACCTATCGTCAAGCATTTGTGGCAGAAAGATGATTTATTGTGTTTGGTTTTGAGGAAATAACTTGGACCAATAGTTAAATATAGCTCTTTAAAAAATCCATGTAAGTGGATAGGACAGTAGAACTATTACTGTTTACATTTGACAGATGGGAAAACTGAGAGTCAGAAACTTGATCAAGGTAATGTGGCTAGTTAATGGCAGGGTAGAGGTGGGATTCAAACCCAATTCATTGCTCTTTTTATGCCATACCAGTACATTCTGGCTGGTGATAAGGTGCAAGAATAGAGTTTTGCTAAATTTTAGCAAGAATTTAATATAGCAATCTAAAAATGAAATGGGAATCTCCAGAAGTAGAGAGCTGCTAATCACTGGAGGTGTTGTCATTCCTGAATAAGCACCATAAGACGGGCAATTGGTATTTGAGTTAAAGGACAATTGTACAATTAAGAAACTAGATTTGTTGTTCAGTCATTTTTCAGGCATGTCCAACTCTTTCTGATACATCTGATACATTTCTGATACATTGTCTTGACAAAAATACTGGAGTGATTTGCCATTTCCTTCTACTGCTCATTTTACAGATGAGGAAACTGAGGCAAACAGGGCTAAGTGCCTTGCCTAGGTAAATGTCTGAGACCAGATTTGAACTCAGTAAGATGAGTTTTCCTGATTCCACTTTCAAGACTAGTGCTGTATTCATTGCACCACCTAACTGCCCCTCCAAAAAAGATACTTAGATTTAAAACTTAAAGGTAAATAGGTAAGTGCTATAAAATACATGTAACAATATTTTAAAAGGATAGAATTATCTATAATATAATTATTATCCTTTCTCTCCCTTTAATATTGGGAACATTTTTTTGTGTGAGTTGGACTAAATAGCCAGAGAGGCACTTTCTAGTTCTCAAATTCTGTGATTCTGTGATTATTTCTGTATTTCGATTTCAAGTTGTGAATGCAATATGCTATAGGGTCAGAAACCAACCAGTTTTAGCACTTTGATTTTATTCTGTCAAAATAGTTTTCTGTTGTTAGCAATTTGGGTAACAATGAAATATGAACCATCTACAAGTGATTTTCCACTAAAAACATTTTAAAAAAGAACTCCTTTGCATTCCATTTCAAGAGGTTTTTATTTGAAAAACTGATGGGTTTATTTTCTAATTCTGAATGCTTTGTCTTCAGATGTTGGGAAAGCTTTGCTGGCTTCATGCTTTCCTTACAAAACATCTACACAAATGACGCACTGCAGACTTGATTAACTCTCCTCTGATCCAGGCCAAACAATAAAACCAATTTAAAACCTAATCTTTTTTTCTTTTCAGGTGGACAATCGAGTCCTGCTTCATTTTTATTATCAGGCCTTAGCAAATCTGAAGTATTTGATTCACTTATTTTTGCCAGTAAATCTAAGCATTGTCCCTTGTATTTTTTCTACTCATTTAAAAATTACCCATACATTTCATTATTTGATTAAAAGAACATATTGAATAAACCTTTAAACATAAAACTACATTAATTAAAATGACTTATTAGTGCCTCTAAAAATGAACACCTCTCAATGCCTACTGATAGGTCACTGATTGTCAATAGACTGAAAGGCTATGATTGGGCATGCATGCAACAGGTAACAATTCATAGACAAGTGTGTAATTTCCCTGAACTTGAGAAATTAATTGAGTTAGGTTATGTTCATATTGATTAATTTGGGTTTCAGTGTGATTTGCCTTAAAGAATAAAGCTCCTTAAGGATAGGACTTTTGTTGTTATTGTTGCATCTCCAGCACCTAATTAAATGTGAACAAAACTAGCACTTAAATGCTGATTGATTTGACATGAAGTGTCCATTAAGAATTTTTAAGTTAATTGATTTTTAAAAATTAAGGATCTCTTGCAATAAAAGACTTCTGGGCCAATAAAAAATGTGACACAAATAAACTTGAGAAGTATTGGGTTAATTGGCCTAAATTTTTTTTTCATGTTCATCTGTAGCCATTTTTTAAAATGTATTTTCTAAGGAAAATCCCAATAACACCTGAATATGATAGACTATGTATATTCTATTGCTTCCTCTGGTGTTTTAAGATCACCTTACTTCTGTGTGGAAACATGGATCCAGTATCAACTTTCTGGTGCCAAAGTGGGACAGGTGGGAAATTGTATTTTTGAGGGAGAGTACATATAGTAGCAACTTAGCAAGTCAACCCTCACCTCTACCAAATGTGAGATTGGCTTAAGCTACATATATTTTCAAATCTGTTAATTATCCACAGTTTTGGCAGAACTGTAATGTTTCACACAGTGTCGGTGGCTACAGGCCACCTTTTTTTTTTTTTAAATGAGTGCCATATATGGAAAAACCTTATCTCTCTCTCTCTCTTTTTTTTTACTTCTGAGAGTTAAAAAAAGGGCAGACCCTCCCATGATATTTTCTAAGATTTGAAAACCTCACAGCTTTTTTTATTATTTTCATGGGTGCTAAGCTATGTGCTTTAAAAATACTAAACTTAAACTGGCTTAGGGGAATAGTAACACCTAAATAATTTGATGGACTTTATAAAGACAAAAGAAAAGACAGACTCTGTGGTACTAACCCAATAATACCTATGGAGAGAAAGGGATGGAATCTTTGAAACAAGAGGGAGGGGGCATTCCTTGAGTTTCAAAGCTGCTCAAAGACAGAGTATTCATTTACTGTTGCCAGCCCTCATTAGTATATCAGACATACCTGACATTAGTTAGGAAAGAGTGGCAATCTATGTAACAGGTGATGCAGTGCATAGATTGCAGGAAACCCTGAATTTCAATTCTGTCAGACAGTTATTATCTGTGTGACTCTGGATAAGTAACGTATTTTTTCTTAGACTCAGTTCTTCTCATCTACAAATGGTAATAATTATGAGACTTATCTCCCAGGATTGTTATGAACATGTTATGAACATGTGTTAAGTATACTGCAAACTTTACAGAATTATAAATGCTAACTATTATTATCATCAATAATGATGATACTAATAATAAATAATGCTAATTATAATAATTGATATTTAGATTGAATTTTAAGGATTTCAAGTACTTTACAACCATTATATCAGTTGATCTTCATGACAAC
Organism: Monodelphis domestica; assembly: GCF_027887165.1. Classification (NCBI taxonomy): domain Eukaryota; kingdom Metazoa; phylum Chordata; class Mammalia; order Didelphimorphia; family Didelphidae; genus Monodelphis; species Monodelphis domestica. Next base: position 307,363,561 of record NC_077229.1, on the reverse strand, counting down.
TCCACAGGGTGTCTCTAGAGAGAGTATTGAACCATTTTGCTCATGAGGAAACATTTGTTATAGGAGGATTGGTCCATGGTTTTCACAAAACTTATGTCTGAGAAAGAGCCCAATCCTGGACTACAATTCCAATGTTTAAATTATGAGCCCACATATAACTTATAGTAAATATTTGATGAATTTGGTAGAAATATTAATTAGGAAAATTTGTCTTTTATTATCCTTATTGTTGTTGGCCTTAAGGGCAGGTCATATAGAATGATTTATAGTTCATAAAACATTTTTCTCTAATAATGCCTGATGATCCAGTGTCACAAAGAGTTCTATAGGTTAAAGAGCATCCTTCAGTTGGCAAAATTAATAATAGAAATAGCATTAAAGGATACACAATATACAGAGAATCAGAGAATCTGCTGCTTTCCAGCCTTAAGTCTTCCCCAAAGACTTTTCAAAAGAAATGGAAATCCACTGAAAAAATTCTGAACAGAGGAATTTGTGATCAGGATTTTGTGTGATCTAATTTAGAAGTCATCTGGCCAAACTTTCTGCCTGAGGAATGATTCCTCTTTATGATATCCCCTAGAACCAGCTATATATTTTGAAGATGACTTTGGCAGCTGTATAGAAGGTTATTTTGGGAAAAGACAGGAACTTTATTAGGAGGCTATTGTAATATTTCAGGAAAGAGATGATGAGAATCTGAATTGAAAGGTGGCAGTCAGGATTGAAGGGATAGATTTGCAAAACATTGTGTATTTAGACTCTTTTGGAAATGAGAGTTTATGGAATATAGTGGTATGACTGAGAAGGAAGAGTCCAAATAGGTTCTAGATTTTGAGCCTAGGTGACTGGTAGTATAATCATAAGAAACTTATTCTTGGGACTGTAACAATCAATAAGATCTTAGGAAATAGATCTGGAAAAGACCTTAGGGAAAATCTTGTCCAACTGATTCACATTACAGAAGGGAAAACTGAGGTCTAGAGAAACAAAGTGACATCCAAAGTCACCAAAGCTAGTAAGTAGAACAATCAGGATTAGAACCCAGATTTCTCCAATTGCATGTTTAATGTTGCTTCCATAGCTCCATACTGTCTCAGCCAAAGGCCAAGTACAAACCATGTGCTAGAAGTTTGCTTTTGTTTTTAATGGTGAAGAAAAGCACTTAATATTGCTTTAATATTTTAGTATTTTCTCCCAAATTGCATGTCAAACTAGCTTTTGGGGGGATATTAATAGAAATAATGTTTTTCTGTTTCATTAAAAAGGAGTAATTTTTAAAATTGATTTTAAATATTTTCATGAACAGCAGAATTTTGGGTTGCCCCTCTTGGTAATCTTATTCATTTTAGGTATAAAAGCTGGGTTAATACTGTTCTTGCCCTTTTTGCCCCTGCCATTTTAGACTCCTCTTTTTTCCTTGTTTTCCTCATCTTCATATGTTGTTCACCTTATCTTCTCTTTGCTTTTCCGAGTCTTCCTTTTTCCTCTCTCCCCCTAAGTGTTTAGTAGTAAATGGAATTGAGAAAATACCTTCTTCAAAAGGGTGAAAATGGATTCATAAGGTCTTGGTTTGAAAGGATAAGAAAAACGCTACTGTTTCCTTCTTTCACAATCTTATACTCTTAAGTGTAAACATGTCTTTAGTTATAAATAAATAAAAAATAGTTGGAAGATTTGTTTTTTTTAGGGGAAGGAAAGTGGTTTACTTTGTATTTGTTTTTTTCATCTTAAATATTCCATATTCAGTTTCTTTTGGATGGAAGAAGGAGTTGGGGAGATGGTACCAGGGTAAGGCTAGAGGGAGGTATCAGGTTGAGCTTTCAGTGAGCTGATAACTTTCCTTCATCACTACTTACTGAGAGCTTGTGTCTTGGCAGGAGTTCATCTAGTAATCATAGTAGAGATTACTTGAAAATAGGAATGGCATAGATTTCGATCTTATCAGGTAAAAGTTAACTTATTAATGATCGTTTGGGATTGTTGGCAGCCATTCTGTCTTTAAACTGTGACAGATATAATCTCTCAAATTGAGAGGGATAAGTAATTGCAAGGGATATGAATAAAGACTTTTTGGTAGTATAGAACATGTTTTTAGGAACTCAACCAGAGTGAGCCAAGACAGGACCAGAGCTCTAACAGAGTCTCAACTTCAGGCTTTTAAATTAGATATGGAAATCAAAATGCCAGCTACTTGCAAAATCCAACCTGGTTAAATTCCCTGCTAGTGCTCTTCTCACAGGAGTTCAATAGGTCTTTCCAGCTCGAACAGGCAATAATAACTAAACAAATCACTTTAGGTAGCTGCACTGAAGCAATCTCAAACTTCTTTTGTGCACTATCCTGGTTATTAGAAATTACTTTCCACAGCTAGATGAATTGAGGCGCTAGATAATAAGCTTTGTAGATAATCTTTTTGAGGAGATATATTTAGTCACATGGATTGCAGTGACTGTCTTATAATCATTCTCTTACTGTTGCATTGTACAAATATTGAATATCTGAAGTCATAACTTGTCCCAAATTCTGTAAGACAACTTTCTTCTCTGATAAACTCCCACTTTTAGCTCATTTCTCTGCAGGCTTGATTAAAAGTAACAACACAGAAGACAGTGATATTCATGGCTGACATGAATTTCAACTGACACTTCAGGCAAGACTAGATCCCTTCTTTCATAGAGAGAGTTCAGAGCAAATGAAGAATGATGGGAGGACAAAAGGTTCAATATTGTGTCCACAAGTATTCTTGCAATCATTCAGAATAATGGTTTCAGTGTCATAAAATCATAGAAAATTAGAGACTTATTCTGGTCAAATTCCCTTTTTGAGGAATGAATCCCTTATATGTGTAAGGCAAAACATTATTTTGTTTAGTTGGAATTTAGCACCATTAAATGCCCTAGTGGAAAAATGACCTGATCATCACTTTTAATAACCTTTACTTTTTTTCTGTCTTGGAAACTAGGCAATTTGGGTGAAGTGACTTGTCTATGCTCACATAGCTAGGAAGGGTCCGAAGTCGAATTTGAACCCAGGACCTCTCATCTTCTGGCCTGGCTTTCTATCTACTATGCTACCTAGCTGCCACTAAATTAGGACTTTTAAACAAAAAAGAGTAACATTTGATCTTATACAATGTGTGGTGCCCTTGCCCTGTCTTTCTAATTTTATTACATTCCTTACGGTTCCACCCCCCACCACTGTAATTGTCTTATTTTATGCAAATATTCTTCTTCCCTGGCTTATCTTCTTTCCATTTTCTAGCCCTCTTTCAAGGTCCACATTCTCCACAGAAGTTTTCCTTCAATACTTTGGCCCACACTTGCTTTCTATAACTCTTACTTACAAGCATGTATTGTCGATAACGCATAATTCACCATATATTATCTTGCTTTCTAAATGTTTCCCAGATGGTTTTCTGTTGCGTCTCCTCAGCAAGATGATCAGTACCTCGTGAGCAGAGACCACATCTTATTAAAGTAGTTGCTAACATATGCATGAGTTGGGATCCATATGATAGTTTAGAAATCAGTTGTTGGTTGTTCACTGCTGTATCCCGTAGCTGGAACAGGAATTGGGAGATAGCTGGGTTCAAACTCCCAAGTCTATTTCCTCTAAACTTAAAAATGAGTTCCTCTGTTTAGCTTTTAAACTTCTTTACAACCTGCCCCTCAACACACACCTTTCCAACCTTATTATATATTACTCACCTTCTCACACTTTATAGTCTAGTCAGAATGGCTTATCCTCACACAGCGTATTTCATCTCCCATCTCTGAATCTTTGCCCCAATTATCCTAGTGTTCTGGGCAAGTCATTTCCTCCTCTGTAAAAATGGAGATAATAATGCACCTACTATATTTTCAGTTATTATTATCACTGTCATTATCATCATTGTTGTAAGCAATGTTATAAATGTTTCTTGGGTTCCTAGGCCAGACCACAGAAGATTTATTTAGTTATTATTGCCTGTTTGGTTGGAAAGATATATTGAACTCCTGAGAGAACACCAGCAGGAAATTTAACCAGGTTGGATTTTTCAAGTAGCTGGCAATTTGATTTTCATATTGAATTTAAAAACCTGGCGCTGAAACTCTTAGAATTCTGGTTCTGTCTTGGCTGACTCTGGTTGAGTTCCTAAAAACATATTCTCTACTATCCAAAAGCCATTATTATTAGAAGAAATAAAAGGATGTCAGAATATAAGGGTCTTCAAGATCAGCTAGTCCACTCCATAATTTAATAAATTGAGAGAGCAAGACCCCCCCAAATGTAGGTGGCTCGTACAGGGTCACTTGGGTATGTGAAAGATGGGGAAGTAAATAGAAAATTGAGTTTGGAGTCAAGAAGATCTAGGTTCACTCTGGCCTCAGGTATTCAGTAGCCTTGTAGCTATGAAAAAAAAATCCATAAACTCAGCCTCAGTTTCCTCAGTTATAAAATGGGGAAATAATAGCATCTCCCTCAGAGAGTGGTGGTGAGGATCAATTAAGATGGAATTTTTTAAGTGCTTAGCTCAGTGTCTGGCACATAGTGGGTGATTAAGAAATGCTTGGTTTCCTTTCTTAACTAGGAGAACTGGAATTTAACCTCAGGTTTTCTGACTCTAAATCCATGATTCTTTCTACTGTACCACACAGTTCTTAAGGGTTTTAGTTATTACTTGGTTACCAGGAGAAGATACATTTTTAGTTTCAACTCAAGATGCCTAGACTACATCATCCCCTTATCTCCACCTCTCAAGTTGCAGAGCAGGACACCTGTGACTTGCCAGGAGAGAATAGTTATGATTTGGCTTAGAACTTTCCCAACCTCCTTGTTTACCCACACACACACACGTATGTATGCACACATGCACGCACACAGACCTTTACTGTGCTTACTGTGTCTAATATTGCCTTCTCTTCTTGCCTTGAGTGTGGGTCAAATATTCTGAAACTGGTTTTATCTCTATTTCTTTGGACTGGGTCTGTGCTAGATACATACAATAATGCATATTAAATCACCCCTTTTTAGGTTGGGAAGGAATTTTTCTTTAAAAAATCTCCAGGCTTATTATCCTCATTTTATAGATGAAGAAACTGAGGTTCTGAGAGGATCACATCTGAACATTAGAATCTCAGGCAGGATCCCCAGATTTACAAGTGGATTGACAAACATATTTTCTCTGAACTCAATATATATTTGTATTTGTATTTCTGTGGTCCATTTTGACCATCTTCCAGTTATTTCTAATTTGCTTCGTTGGAATTATCTCAAGTGGGAAAGTCTTTGACAGAAAATAGTGAATATTGGCTTCTTCATAATGAGGCACCACTTGGTTAAATCCATTTTGAAAGCTAAGGGAAGGAAACCTTATCATATAAAACAATGACGACAAAACACATTCAGGATCAGCGACCCCCAACTCCATCATGCTTTATCACTGTTGTGATGGGCTGAATGCTTTGATAATGACCCTGTGGATCAGATAGACTCCTTTAATCCTCCCTTCCTCCAGCTCACATGAGGTTACCTAGGAACGCAAGAACATCCCCAAACCTTGAAAAAATGAACTTCCACCTGCTTTGCACCAGATGTATCAGTCTGTGAACTAGCCATGAATAAACGTTAACCTGTTTACTTTTGTTACTAGGAAATAGAAAATGAACAGCAGCATATGCTTACATTTCTCTGTTTCCTGGGTGGTTTGACACGCCTTTGGTTCAGAAAAGTTCTTCAGCTATTAAACAAAAGGCTATGAAATATGACGTTCATTAGAACTGTAGTCAAACTTGCCTTGGCTCTGTGTGCAGCCTCGGCACAGCAAGCTTAGAGAAAGTAACGTGCACAAACATTACTTATTTCTGTGGCTGTCAACATTTAATTAAATGGAGCCCTTACGTCGTAAGATGTCACTGGTTTGTATCTGTGTAATAAAAGGTTCAAATTAAAATACTGTACAATTAGTTTGCATAGAAAAATGACTTTTGCAGACCTTGACAATAGACAGTTTCGAGAAATAACCGTTGTGTGTTTAAATTGTGCTCCTTAGTATTTTAAACAGATGGCAATGGCTTCTTCTCTTGATTATAACTTTGAGGCATGCTTTACTAAATGGAATCAGCGGGGTTCATTAAGGTCCCATTTGATGTATCAGTATTATAAAAATACCATGTTAATTATCCTCAAACGTTGCAAGTTACCTCCATTTTCCTGCAATCAGAAGATGAGAGAAACCCTGTGAAGCAAATTAGTCCTAATTGAAAGAGGACTGATTAATATTTAAATAAGGCATTGTGTGAGGGATTCTGCCATGAGAAAAATAGGCTGAACATCTGAATTAATTGCATAGCAGGTTAAATTAAATTTCATATAATGGGTTGGAAGATGAGTTGGCACAGTGCTTTCGCAGGGTGTACAATGGCTGAAATACCAGCCTTTTCTTTCCCTCTTGGCTGGATTCCATTGAGGTCCTTGTAGCCCTTACCTCTTTGTTGTCTCTCTTTCAATGCAAACAAAGGTACTAACAGAAAATTGCTACCACTTTTTAAAAAATGTTAATCCTTTTTGGGAGACAGCACCTGTCTACATTTTCTCCATTTCTCTTCCACCTTGGCTGTAAAATTGGGAAACATTAGTATCTTTTTCCTTGCCAGGTTTAATGAGGATTGATGTCATAAAATGCTAATGGCTGGAATATAGTTAGAATTGTGCTATTAGTGGGTTATCACTGTCTGACATTTTCACTGCTCAGGAGCATACATGTGGAGCCTGTTTAAAGTGATTGGGTTACTTAAGGGTCCCTGTTAGGGATATTTAATCCAACATAAATTACTTATGCACTTTGTTAGTGTTCAAAGGAAGAGTGTCACGTTGTACATGCTGGCAGTTTTCCAGTCAAGAGCTGTTAATTACTGTACAGCTAGTGAATACATTTTGTGGCAATAGAAGCCAAAGGGGGAAAACTATATCTATATTCCATCTAACTAAAAATGAATAGATGAGAGCGTAGAGGGGGAAAAATAGACTGGAGTCATTTTTGCCCTAAGGAATTACAGTTCCATTTGTTTTCATTTTGAAAATAAAAACAAATGACAGTATGATTCCCTGAGGGGGAAAGTACTTTACTTATAAAGCATCCCTGCCAGAAACAAGCTATTATCTATTTGTATGGTGATAAGAAAAAAATTTCCAAAGCTTTAATTCAAAATTTCTCATCTCTATAAATTTCAAGGTTTACTAAGATATTATTTGCTAATCAAGCCAGAACCATAAGCAGTGATTACTGAGAACTCTCTTTGTGATTTATTGTTAAAATAATGTTTCTAAAATTCTGCTTCTGGAGTTTTAAGGAGGAAAGGTAGGAAGGAACGAACTCTTCTTGATATAACTTGGAAGGATTCACTAAAGTTTGTTATTTTTATGAGATCCATTTTGTTCCAGATATTGGCAGAATGAGACAGAATATGATGGAAGTTTACATTAACGGTTTAGATTTTTTTCTTTAGGATTATATATGAAGCTGCTCATAGGTAATATGTAAACAAGATGTTCCCACTACTGCCGATTTGTTGAAATAGCCAGAGGCATATGTCATTAGGTTTGCAAACAATCCATTTCCTAGGAAAACCATTTAAGAAGGTACTAAAAAAAAAGTAGGGAGATAATCTCAGAGCTTTTTTATAAACTAATCTTTCTTTTTGAATTAGGGCTTTGAACAAAAAAGCTTCATTTCTGTAGTCAAGAGTTCTATGAATTCAGATTTAAATTAAGTTAAAAGTTATGCCTTTTAAAAAATGAACTTTTTAGAAATGAAGAGTGATTTCTAGATATAGTCAAGTCAAATACATTGCCAGTTGTCCTATTAACATAATTTAACAGTCTTTTAGTAATTAAAGTGTATGGCTTCTTAAATAGAGTCTATTGATATCTTGAATATATAATTTGAAATATATACAAATGCATATGGGTTATTCTAATGTGTGATCCATTAATGAAACAATACTTCAGAAGATTTAAGAGATATTTTTCCCCAAACATAAACTTGTAAGAATGGATGCCATAGTGTTTAGGCCTGATAATTCAAAAGAGATAACCATAAAACCTGAAATCTTTTTTAGTATCTTCTTTAACATAACCCTGTGAAAAAGTGCAATTAGTCACATTTGCATTAGATCGGGATATGTTACCATTTTGAAAATAGAGGGCTCTCTATCCACCCCTTGATGAGAAGCATATGTATATTGGAACCTCCCAATAATCCTAATGGGAATTCACTAGAAACATCCTTTGTGCACTTCTGGGCAATGGACCAATCTCCTGAGTGTATTATGAGTGATGAGACTATTTCAATGAAGTCCATAAAAAAATCAGATTGAGCAAAGGTAATAATTCCTCTGTAATTGGCTTAATGATGAGAGAGAACATGAAAAGATATAAATCTGTGCAGCAAATCAAAGATATTTCAGAAAGGTACTTAGACTCAAACCATTTGGCATCACTACATATAAAGACATGTTTAACAAAGAAAACAAATTATTTAAATTTTGAACAAGTATCAAGAGGACTTTAAAATAGAACAAACTTCTGTATCTCTATGGGAATGTTACATAAGATTTTAATAGCCTTGAGAAAAATAGAGAATTTGGGGGGGCCAAAATGTCTGGGAGTTTCAAAGCCTAAATCCTGATCAGAAGTGGAATTGTAAGATTATTTCATGGTTTGTAGTTCTCTTAACATCTCTTAGATGGATATTTCTGCTGAGTGGAGCTGTATGTGTATATATATTTTATGATTTGGTGTCCTCTTGGTTACACAGTGAGTAGTCACTATTATCCTTTCTATAGTGTCAGAACTAAAGTTTTTGACAAGCTTTTAAAATCAAATCTCATAGAATAGTAGATTTAAAACTGAAAAGAATTTTTGGGGTTATGTGGCCTAAATCCCTCCTTTTATAGATGAGGAAATTGAGTCTAGAAAGAAAGGTAAGATGATAATGGCTAAGCTCACACAGGTAGTAAATAGAAAGGAAAGAAAGATACAATGTTTGTGCTAGCTTTTGAAATATTATACTGTTTCCCATTTTAAAGATGAGAAAATTGAGGCAAAGAACATTTAAGTGACTTATCCAGGATCACAAAGTTATTAAGTATCTGACACTAGATTTGAACTCAAATATTCCTGATTCCAGTTCTAGAACTCTATCCAACTGCACCATCTATTTGCCTCTAATGAGGAAGAATTTGAACCCATGTCATTTGACTCTAAATTCAGCATTCTTTTAAGTTCACTTGGTACTATACAGAGTATTTGATCAGTCTGGTTTTGCTTTTATCCTGTAAATCTGACAGTAAGGGACCTGATACTGTGGGTCTGAAAAAATGGAGGGGCTTATACAGTGTGTTACTACCCCAAAATCAACAGTTTTTCAGGTACTTTTCTGCAATAACAGCCATTTTAGTCTTAGTTCTCTTCACAATTTATACTTGGCAAAGGTCAGGCTCTTTTACACTTTGCATAAGTTTTCAATAATAGTCTAGGTTTTTCAATGCATATGAAAATCCAGAAAAATCAAGCTGATTATATTCTATTCATTTTATGTAACTACTTAAGTCATGTTTCATTTGTCTCTGATTTAAGTTTGGAAATTTAGCTTATCTGTAAAGCATCTAATATCTTCAAGTTAAGTTTAAAAGTTCAATTTTCCTTCTAATTGTATCATTCTTGTGTCAAGGAAATTTCTTATCCTTGAAATGATACAGGTGGATGCCAGAGTCTGGTCTGCTATCTCCACAACAATGGCTATCCTTAAAGAAAGTTTGATCTGTTATTACTGTGACACTAACTACCCATGCAGGTGGACACCACAATGAGCTTTCCTTAGCAACAAGATGGAAATAGGGTTTGTTGCTAGCCCTGCATTCTAAATTTTCAGCCAGTCATATCCCCCCATACACACACACATCTATGAACCTTCTAATTGGTCACAAAGACCAATCATTTTGTTTTGCCCTTCTATGATGCTGCCTTCTGTTTCTTGGACTCTCCTCCTTTTCTCCATAAAAAGGATCTGTCAGCACTCATTCAGGGTCTTAGCTAGCTGAGGCACCTGAGACACTGTTTATTGGCAAATCCATTCTATGAAATAAATTGATCTTACTCAGAACCTTCTGCCTCAGTTTATCTCAATTTCAATCATAATAAGGCAACAACAATTGTATATCTCTTAGATAGTATATACTTGAATAACTGCTTTGAGGAAATTTCTTAGATAAAATATGCCAAGCTATTGACATTTGCAGTTTCTAAGAAAACTGTTGCTATTTAACTTCTCAATATTGAATAAGAACATGGCAATGAGCCAATTACTATCCAGAGTAGTCATTGATAAAAGCATGTCTGATGGATCTAAACCAAGACATTTATAATATTCATTGATCCCAGAAGTTTGCAAGAATTTTGAGGAGGTAAAGAGTCTCCCTGGCAAATATGCCATTTTCAGCTTCTACTTTCAGGGTCTTCTCCCATCATCCAATGCAGAGATAAAGATGGCAGAAATTAAAATCAGTTTCTTATTAGGAAAAATGTAGGGAATCTTTGGGATAGTTAACAACTGAAACTTTTGTTAACAGAGTAAGAGCTACATCATTCCTCTGACATTGTGAAAAATATGTCTGCATTTATTATTGTTTGCTGTCCTTAGTGTATTTATATAGTGCTTTATGGTTTGCAAAGAATACCATGTTTCCTCATCTGATTCTTGTAATAACCTTATAAAATAGATGCTTTTATTATACCTGTATTGCAGATGAAAACACAGGGAGGTTAAGTGACTTTTTCAAGATCACACAGCTAGTGTATGAAGCAGGATTTGAATTCAGAACTTCCTGTCTTTAAATTCAACATTATCTACTTAAAACAATCATAAGACTTTGAATTCTTTAATTGGGGAATCAAAGATTACTTCCAGCATTCTAAATGCTATTAATTTAATTAGTAGCATAGACAAGTTTTTAGAAGATCGTGATACTTTAATAAGACATCAACTTATGTTCTCATAAATTATAGAGTACCTTGATTTCTCACTTATATAAATTTTCAGTTAATTGGAATTATTCATGAAGAGGAGAGATATTATGAGATACTGACCACAGAGCTAGCCTGGGTGTCTGAGAACCTGAGTTCGGGATTTGCCTCTAACACCTACTGGCCATAGTCCTGGATAAATTACTTAACTTCTCAATGCTCCTGGGATATTTTAACACTAAAAATTATAGAATGGGTCCTATTTTGACTTGATATAGGATTCTTCTTCACCAAGAGTAACCAGCACAAGTAAAAATCTTTTAGGTCTGGGACAACAGCAACAAAATCTCATAAAGAAATAATAAAATATTGAAAATGGACTACATTATTAATAGGATATGAATTAGTGAACTAATCTACCTCCATGAATGTTAAGCATCTCATGATCAAATCATTACAGAGAAATAATCCTTCAGAGGGAGATCTTTAGAATAACCTGTACTTTTAGCCAAGAAGGCCTACATTGTGTTAAAAATGAAAGCCCTTTTAAAAAAAATTATTTGTAGCAATCAGCATACAATATTTTCCATGCCTTTGTTTAATAATATATGTACTTCTTTTCTACTACCTATTAATCATAGTTGTAATTTTAAAAAATGACAGAATAAAATAATGATTTTTTGTGATAAAGATATTTAGATTATAAATTTCTTGCACTGGGTTAATATCTCTCTGTGCTTGGCCCACAAGTTACTTATTGAATGATTGATACTTGATGCTATGACTTAATACTAACCAAATATCCATTATAAGTGACTAATAACCATAAATTCATAATTCAGCTTGTAAATAACAGTTTCCCACTTGCTAAGATAAATATGAAACCCGTGTGGGTGAGTGACTTTTAGGCTCAGCATGCAATTAAGAGAATGAGACCAGTTTCATGAGGACTCTTTATGCCTTTTGAGTGGCAACAGAATGAGTAAGACCCATGTAAAGGTAATCCTGCTGCCAGAGGAAATCTGGGAAGAAATAACAGTGGGTATAAGAAGGCAGTTGGAAAATAGGAAGTCATTGAAATAAAGAGAAGTGTCAAAGGAAATTCTAGGAGTTGACAAGTAAAGGGTAAAATTATGCCTCCCTGAGGGAAGGTGAAGAAATCCATCCTAGTTCTTAGGAACATAGAAATATAAATGTAGGGTTGGAAGACAGTTTATAGATCCAGTTCCCTCAATTCAAAGATGTGGCAACAAAAGTCTCAAGATGTTGAGGAGTTTGCTTAGGAGGTTTCCCAGCTGATAATTGGTAGAGCTGAAATTCAAACTCAGGCCCCTTGACTCCTGATCTAGTGTTCTAGGGTATAATGTGTTTTCAAATCAAAATACCTTTTATGAAATTCTGTGTTCAATATCCTAAATTCTAAAACCAAGACCATATCACCAATGATTCACTTAGACTCACTCTAAGGCCTCATATTTAAGTTTCCCCAAATCTTCTTTTCTGCTTAGAATTGACAACTTAATTGTTTATCTGAGAAGAGTATGGAATCAAGGATGGCATTGGGTCCATGTTGGCAAACCTATGGCATGCGTGTTGGAGCATGCCCAACAAGCCTGCTCCCTTCCCATTCTCCATGAGCTCCTGAAGATATTTCTCACATGGCCCTCCCCTCTGCCCAGCAGCCCAATGAGAGTGCTTCATCCCTCCCCTGTCTGGGGTAAGATGGGGGGCTCACATACAGTGTGAGGTTTACAGTTTGGGCACTTGGTCTCTAAAAGGTTTGCCATCAATGCACTAGGTTGTGAGCCTGAGTAACTGGGAGTACAATGGAGCTTTCCATTGACAGAGTAAAGTTTTGAAGAGAGTAGAGTTTACAGAAGAAGATATTGAGTTGTATTTTGGATATGTTGAGTTTAAGATATCTGTGCAATAACCAGGAAGAAATGTATAATAATTGGAAATGAGAGCCTGGAGGTCAGGAGAGAAGTTAGGCTTAGGAAAGCAGATCTGAGAATCTATTACAAGCTATAAACAGTCTTTTCGAAAATTTAACAATGGAAAAGAAAAAGGGCAAGGTTAGATAGAATTACAATGAACTACAAAGAATTATAAAAATTCTTCAATTATGTTGGAATTTTTATTGAATGTTATATAAAATAAAATTATGACGCTGGCAATATTTATAAAATCTTTTTTTTGTTAGTCAAAAGACTCATTGTAATGGCATTTTCTATAAAAGGATTTAAATTGTATAAAATCTTGAGTTCTGGTTCTGATTGTGATAGAAGCTTCTTTATAGGACTCTGGACTTTACCTTGATGTGCCTGTGGTTAATCATCTGTAAAATGAAGATATTTGATGGAAAAGTGGTTTTATGACATTTCTGCCTTGGTGTAATTCATCTGTAGATTTGCTAATCTGCCAGTGAAATAGCAGTGTCCTAACAGCTAGGACAGTACAATCATAATGTCCTGGAGGTTTTGAAATGCACAACTTTCCATTGGATGTTGCTATTCCTAGTGGTTAATCAAAGTACTCTTTGATGAGGAAGGGGAGGAACCTGAGGAGGAGGATTGGATAGAAGAAAATGCTCCTGGTATTAGATATATAACTGCCATAAGAGTCACAAAAGGACCTTAAAACCCTTTTACATCATCAAGAATGTTTACATAAGAGTACTTAAGAAAGGGAGCCTTTCCAAGGGAAGCCAGTACCTCTCCTGAATCTAAATAGCTCAAATAAGGTTAATTTGTTATCTAATGGTCTAAACCTTCACTCATTTAGAGAGGAAAATAAAGAATTATGAAAACAATTGAATTCTTTTACTTTAGTCCGTGGTACATGGCTTAATCATCCACTTATGACAAGGGATGCTAAGTTCCATTTTCCAGAGGGTTAGCAACCCATGCTGACATTGTTGGGACTAGTATGAGTGTAGTTCTCTACCTAGATTCAGCATCCTTCAAGATTTCATGTCTATAAACACAGATTTTTTTTTTATAAAATACCACTTATCAGAATAATCAAAGTCCTTAGAGAATTTCTACAGTCCTATTGGAGAGAACAGTTATTCCAGAAATGTGGACAGCCAAATTAAATCAGTTTTTTTAAAAAAAGTTATTATGGTCATCATTATTAACATTATTTTTATAAAGTAGCTTTCTAGTTTTAGTTATGTAAATTTAGTCTTGCTTACTAGTAATATATCTAATGTGGTTTGACTGAGTTGACCTAGTCTAAAATCCTCTGTGAAGTCACCAAATAAAATTAGTAGTAATACAATGAAAATAATGGGTTTCTATTCCATTTTATAATGCCTAACATAATTAAATTCCTATGGTACTTGTTATTTATGTCACTTGGGTAGTTTTTGCTTTAAAAAGAATGATTAAAATAAAAATAAGTAGGTTTTAAACAATTTATTTAAATTATCTTAAGAACCAAGGAAATTGATGGGGAAAAATGTGTATCACTGTTGTTCAGATATAAAGTACTGGGCAAAAATGGAAAATTAACCTATGCACTAAGCACATAATTTATAACCTCTTGTCACATCAATAAACTAACCTAACTACTGGTTTGAACTTGTAGGGAATTGGTTGTAGAGAAGAAAGATATTTTGTAATAAGATCTAGGGAAAGATAATAAGGATTCTCAAACATTGAGCCATGTTGCATTTCTATTCACTTCTTGCCCATTTTTAACTTTTGAAAAGCGTGCAATTAATGGCAGATAAAATCTTTTGATAAATTTCCTGATAAAAGGGCATTGGAAAATTGTAATCATTTGTTTGTATCATTTTCCTTGTTTACGATTTTCTAGAGAGCAAAGACTATTTCCACACAAATCATTGTCTCACAGTATAGGATTGGGCTTATATGTGATCTTACTCAATTGCAAGGAAGTAGGATAAGGTAAGACTAACACCTCTGAATAAATTCAAGAGCAATTCAAAAATCATATGTAACCTAATGCTGATTGCAAATTAAGTAGGAATCAGAGAAGACAAGATTATTGATTGGAGGGTTAGAATGGAGAGTAAGAATCTGAATAGTTAAGGGTACCTTCATGGAAGAATTAAGATTGAATTTGTACTTTAAAAGATATTGTGTGTGTGTATATATATCAAAGGAGGTCTCCTAGCCATTGGATAAAGTACAGAGAGAAATTAACGTTTTAGATATGGAGGAAAATGAGGAAACTGGACTTAGTAGAGCAGAATATATACATTATGAACAAGTAGTGACAAGGTTGGATACAAAAGACTCTCAATAAATTTTGGATGAGTAAATGACCTTGCCATTTTAATCAGTTTTTAATTTTTGTTCTTTTTTTGTTTGTTTGTTTTTTGAAATCATGAATAGACTCTGATCCCAATCTCAGTTATAATGTTACTTTTCTGACATACTGTTAAAAATCTTCCTTTCCTTTTCCTGGAAAAAATTATATCAAAAAAGTATATGCAAAACACTGTGAAACTGATTATTTATGTAGTTTTTTCTGTAGTGTCAAGTGTAGATTGGTTGTTATATAAATTTTTTGAGGCAGATAGAATTTTGTAACATTGTTTCTACTATAAACTATTATCAGAATACTTGGAAATCCCCAAATTGTGTATTTTGCCCCTTTTTTGAATATCTGGGGACATTTTATTTACCATACTAACAATTTAATCTTTAAAGCAATGTTCTTTTTAGGAGCTATTATCATTATATTAAAACAGTGTGACAATATAGGAAATCATCTACCTGCAATTCAGGCCAAGGTCCCCTTTAGATCTGAGATATGGCACAGTATCAGAAAGGAGGTGAAGTAAGTAATCATAATTAGAACTCACATTTATCTAATCCCTTAATTTAGACAAAATGCATTCTTCGTAACAACCCTCTGAAATACAGAATCATAATCTGAGTTGGGAAGGTGCTCAGAGGCCATTTAGTTTATCCTATTCAATAGTCATCCAGGTTTTGCTGAAAGTCATCTCGTGAAAGAATTCATTACTTCCTGAGGCAGTCCGTCCTCTGAAATTTTTTTCTATTAACAGAAATATTTTTATTCTCCTTTCCATTTCCTAGTCTCAGTGAAAAAGGGGGGAATATATATATATATATATATATATATATATATATATATATATATATAATTCACTATAACAAAACTAGAGTCAAGCAAAACAAATTCTTGCATTGGTCATAATTTGAAAAAATATGTCTCATCCTACCTCCAAAGGTGTCTAGCTCTTTGTCATCAATCCTCCGGATCCTCCAGATAAGTAGCTGGTCATTGTGTTGATCAGAAGATTTCTTAAGTATTTCAGAGTTGTTTGTTTTTACAGTGTCATGTAAATTATTTTTCTGCTTCCACTCATTTCATTCTGTATCAGTTCATATAATCTTCCAGGATTCTCTAAAATTATTTTACATCATTTATTATGGCATGATAATATTTTATTACTTTTATATTACCCCAAGTTGTTCTGTCATTCACAATGAATAGTGCCCCCTCGGTTTCCATTTTTTGTACATTTTCCATTTTTTGACAATTTTAATTGCAAGGAAATTATTGGTCTGAAATATGCCCTTCTTTACCTCATTTCTCTTCTACCTGCCCTCTATCAGGACCAAGTCCTCTGAGAGACTTAACATTCTTACCCCTTAGACTAGAGGAGGAAATCAAGGCTCAGAGATAGTAGATCATTTCCTTAGAGTTATATATACTCTGAACAACCAAAATAAATATACCACAGTCAGTGCATATGAGATCAAAGCTCACTGCTTATAGAGGAGTTCTTTAAAATCCTTTTTAGACTATTTACCCATGATTCTAGTAAAAGTTTTTAACCCAAGCCCAGGTCAGATAAGAAGTGCAAATTACATGGGAATGATGGGCTGCTATAGGCAAACAATTAAATATGAGTGAGAAGAGAGAACTGGTAGGCTAACAGGGAAGAATGGAAAAAATGAAAAACTGTACACCTATAATTTTTAAAATGACTTAAAATAAAAATTCAATCATAAGAATAAAGCATAGTGTCTAAGACCATTAAATATGTATAGGGACAAACAGTTCTCTGTACCTAAATGAATACTGATGGTATCACTTCATTATAGCCCATTGCAAAAGTTGATATTCTTAATGAAAACCCCTATTAACCTATAAAATTCTCAACTATGTAAATGGCTACAATTAATCAATTCTCATATTATGTATCATTATATCATAGTTTATATTAAGGTGTTGTTCTGATATTTTCAACATTCATAGGGAGTCATATAATATCATTAGTTATCTGCCTTGTTTACTTCCATGTCTCATTCAAAAGCTGTATGTCAATAATATGTTTAGTCCCACTTCATAAAATTTTATCTTGAAATTATTGCAAAATGTAGTATCTGTGAAATAAAGGCTTTACCAAAAGTCTCAAGTGCTTTGGAAGATGATACCTAAGTCCAGATCATCCTTTGTGTAAATCGTAGAAAGTTCATTTGTGAAAGAAACTGGTAAGTAATAATTAAAACTCATTGACAGGTAAAGGTTTTTTTTTTTAAGTGGGTGGATATCAACCTATTAGGAATAATTTGAGAATTGCTACCCATATATACAATTGAAGAATAGCATCTGGCTTTGGACAGTACTTCAAATTCTTAGTTATTCACTTGAATAGTTTTCATTTTATTATCCAAAGCAATGTTTTTTAAAATCCTGACTATTTTTATTCACTCATGGTAAACTTCCAGGTTATATGCCCCATCGTTTGCTGGGTTCAAGAAATTAAAACTAATTTGAGCAAACAGAAAGGATAAGATCACAATGTATTATAAATATATATGTAACATTTTGTTTACTATATATTGTCTAGTTTCATACACATACACACACACCCACACACACACACATATATATAATCCCTACCATTTGGACTATGAAGAATCTAATTTTTTATTTGTTTAATATGATGATAAATATAGGAACTGGAAAGATGCCATATTAATCTTTTTGCCCTCCAACTAATAATATTGACTATATTTCTTTTAATCTTTTCCCCTTTTTTAAAATTGTATGATAACAACTTGAAATCATTGCATAGAAGCTAGTCTCAAGTCCCCATCTCTGATACTTAGTGGTCACGTAAATTTGCAGAGTCCCTATTTTTCTTCGTAGTTTAGTTTTTTCTTTAGTAAAATAAAAGGGCTGGACTAGTTTATCTCCCCTGTTCTTAAGTCTGAAGGAACTTTTAGGGATCTTGTTTCAGGTGTCATTGGCAAATAATCATAGCATTTAGACAAAGCTTGATTGAATTTGACAATGCTCTCATTTTACAAATAAAGCTAAGGTTTAGTGGTATTATCAGATAATAGATGTTAAAACGAGAATCAATCAATCAACAAGAAATCTTTGGAATGTCTTCTATGTACCATGAACTCTGCTAAGCATTGGAACTACAAAGAAAATAATCAAATAGATTCTGCTCTCAAAGAGCTTACATTCTCTTTGGGAGCTAACATCTTCATTGATAAGTATGTTCAAAGTAAATATCCAGTGAACTTGGGAGATGGGATGTTAGGATACTCCCAGTTAGAAGATGCTCACGAGCAGAGATTTGAAGGGAACAAGGAATTCTAAAAGGCAGAAGGGAAATCCTGAGGAACAGACTGCAAAGTTGGAACTGGAAGTGACCTTAAAGGTCATGCAGACCATCTTTCTCAGTTTACAAATGAGGAAATCAAGATACAAAAGATTTAAGTCAAAAAGGTGATTTATTGGAGTTAAGGTTAGTTAAGGGCAATAGGTGTTATCTTAGCTGAGATCCATACTGAGGTCCTTGTATTCCAAGTCGCATGCATGTTCTATTGCATTAAATTATAACAGAAAACATCAGTTTATGTGTAGACTATTTAGATTCTTTACCTGTATCTTATGAGGGAAGAGTGTTTTGGGTGATCTTTTGGGTAGTCTTTTACCTTGTATGCTATAATGGATCCTTCAGGGAATATTACAGCCTTTATCACCTAATAAAATTTAATGGAAACTTTTAGGAAAACTTAATAAAAAGGCACTATTAACTCAGGTGCATTGGCTTAGATTCCTCTTGTGCCTTTTATACGCTGTCTATGTTTTACTCAAGGCCTCTTTTTAAAAGAGGGAATGAAAAGTTCCTCTGCCTTTATGGAGGCTGGTATTAGCATGCTAGCATCTCCCATTTTCATAGAATTCTTTTCGGAAGTGGGAGGCAGAGTTCCTAACCTTCACTGATCTTCTACTTGCCATATCAGCTACAAAGTAAAGACCACTGTGCTCAATGTGCTCAGGAGGTAAGGTTCTCTCTGGAGTTGGGGGTGTTTCAGCTGCCTGGGAGATAAGCAAGGGAAGCCAGCCAGTGCACCAGTGTCTGAAATATTGGAAGTTCAGTTATCAGATCTTTGGGAATCAACCTTTTCTAAATTTCTGACTGTTTCCATTCAGATTGGTGATATCCAAATTAATAAAGGAAATCTAACAAGGAGAGAGGATTTCTAAGATTTTTGTGGGGAATAAATGAGATTTCATGGACATCAAGAGGAAAAGAGGATAAATACCTCACTGTTATAAAGAGTGGCACTAGTTCATGTCTAGGATTACCAAGCTGAAATGACATTTTCCTCTTGGGGAGTATCTTGAGAGCACAACTAGTGTGGCACTGAGTTAGGATTCTCTGGCATATGGCATTGACCCCTAAACGTGAGTTATAGTCACATACATAGAAGTGCTTTAAAATTCACAAATAACTTTCCTTACAACATCCCAACTCAGGAACCTGCCCTTTTATTTGTGTGACCTCAGGGAAATCACTTACTCTCACTGCCTTCACTTTCTTCATCTGTAAAAGGAGGGAAGTTGGACTAAACAACTTCTAAAATCCCTTCCACCTCTAAATCTAGGAGCCTGTGAATTCCATAAGACAGACAACCCAGTTTCCAGTGACACCGTTTGTATTTGCTTAAACACATCAATTCACCCAAAAGTAGAATGTTAGTTCTTGAGGGCAAGAACAGTTCTCATTTTTGTCTTTATCATGTTCATCCCTTAGCTCAGTGCCTCTTTGTAATTAATAAATGCTTATTAAGTTGAATTACCCCCATTTTACAGATGAAAAAAAAAACTAGGATAGCAAGATTAAATGATTTGACCCTGATCCCACCATGAGGCAGTATCTGAAGATGAATTTAAATGCAGAATCTTGACTCCAATTCTCATTCTCTACCAACTACTGATGCTACCTTTCTATAGGTTAGCCAAATGCCTTAATATCATCTAATTCATTTTATGAGTGAGGAAACTGAGACCCAAGGAGCAGAGAAGAACTATAAATATATTCTGTTAAGTGCGATTACATAATTGTGTTTCCACCACCAAACACAAGATTTCCTTTGGGTAATGGTAAGGATCTAAAAAATCTCACCAAAGCCACAGATCTCACGCAGATATATCTGCAAAGAAATACTCATGATTTGAAATGTCATAGGGGAAGTTTTGCTGTCTTTATTTCTTGTGAGACTGGATAGCATTTTCAGCTGAACCTTCAAAATAAATAAAGGGTTCCAAATTGTATTAGCTATGCATTCAGAAGATACATTTCACATAAATATTTTACATTTCAGGTGTTTGGCATGAATTATAAGTTAAATATTTTGCTATACATCATTTGGGTGTCTAGTCTGTCCCCTGAGAACATTACTGAATTTGCAACAAGCTAATCGAAACATATTAAATATTTTCCAAAGGTTGTAATAAAGGCCAGTTTTGTTATAAAAGATATTTCATTCCTGTTCAAGTATAGCAGCCACATATATTTTTCTTCCTGGGCATGTAGACCAGGGTGTGGTACTTTGTATTATAAAGGCTTGTATTTTGATTGCTTTTAAAAGTATTTGAAACCTACAGCTACAAGTAAGTTTTGTTGCATAGCCACATGTAAATTGAAAGAGAGAGGACCATTTTTCTATAAAAGTCAATTTTTAAGGTGTTATATAACTACAGTGTATGTAATATTAAATCCACTGCCTAGCAAGGATAATAATGACCTACAGCTTCTCCAGAGTAGAAATAGATTTTATTTGGAAACTTCATTCTAATATAAGTTTTCTATATTTACATCTATGCTACATTTTGAAGTAAACATATAAATATATGTTTATATATCAGCATTCCTGCAAAGGAGAAGACAAACCTCAATTAAACTAGAATTTCATTTTTGTTTACTTGAGAACATTTTCTTCACATTTAGCCAATTGAGACGCAAATTAAAATTTCCTTTTTGGTCAAGCAATCATTTTGCATTCTCTTCTCCTTTTGACAGTAGCTTCTATGCACTAAGTAAAAAGGAGAATGAGTGCCCTATTTCTGTCTCTTTCCATTACTGTACTGTTCTTCTGTGCTATATACTTTTTTCCTCTTTGTGTCTAGTGGGACATTAAAGGTTCTGTAATTATTTCGATAAGATCAGGGTTATAGATTTTTTTGTTCCACTTAGTTGTTCACTAATAAACCTGCCTCAGTGCTGAAGGCCAACAAATTTCTTATTTAACAGTGCATTTTGAAAACACACAACAGAGAAATAAAGTGGTCATTCACCTACCAGATAATATTTTGCAAAACTGTATTTGTAATCCCTTATTTCAGAAAACAGTAAAAATTTTAAATGTATAAAAATTTTAAAATTGAAAATAGTAAAACAAAGAAATACTTTATTATTCAGAAGGCAGATGTATACAACTCTAACCCAAATATCATTTGATTAGTGTTATTTTATTTTATTTTTTTAGTTTCCTCAACTTTTTTATTTTATCTTTATTTTATTCCAATAACAAATTTACACATAAGTTTTCCAAAGTTATATAATTCATATTGTCTTCCTCTCCCCTCCCAGAGTTGACAAGCAATTTCACTGGGTTATACATGTATTATCACTGAAAACATATTTCTATATTATTCATTTTTGTAAGTGAATAATCTTATAAAATCAAAACCTCAAGATATATCCAAATAAACAAATGATAAATCATGTGTTTTCATTTGCATTTCTACTCCAACAGTTCTTTCTCTAGAAGTGGATAGCATTTTTTTTCTTAAGTCCCTCCAAATTGTCCTGAATCATTGCATTGCTATTAATGATCATATTTGATTATCCCATAATATTTCAGTTAGTATTCAATTAGATTGATATTCTTTTAAAAAAAGGAGTTTTTATAATACTTTACCATTCTTCTAATTTCCTAAACAGGGTAGCCATGACTCAATCTGTAGATCTAACCAATATTTAATCAGGACCCAAAAAACAAGACATTCTTTTAAATGAAAGTAGTTTTTAATGAGAAATAATTTTGAATTTATTATTTAAAAAAGAAAATAAACTAAACCATACAATAAAGTGTTCTTGGCCAGTAGTCACAAGTAAAAGATGAAATTTTGCAGATTAGGCAAAACAGAGAAATCTGCTGTTAACAGTAAGAAAAAAAAATTCTTACAAAAGTATAACATGAAGAATTGTCATGATAGCCTAATCTTTTTTATTTTGATGTCAGTTCAATTAATAATAGTGGGTGTCTATTTTACTTTGGTACCTTATGAGTAATACAGGGAGATAACTACAACTGTTATATTGGAACTGTGAGTAGCTCTGGAGCCCATATGAATCAAAGAAATCTTGCTGTATGTCCCTGAGAATTTCACACCAAGCCCAAACTCTTACTCAAGTCTGGAGACCTTCTGTTTCCCAGGTGAAGATGAAGACATTCTGTTTCCCAAAGAGGTCACAGACATGATTTGGGATACTTTCTAACAGATTGGAAGGCTCCATTCTTTCCAAACATTCTCCCAAAATCCAAAATATAGAATTCTTAGGCATCTGACCCAAATTATAACCTCTAGATTAAGATCTATAATCACACTAAGATATATGGAGGTTATTGACCCACCTATAAATATTTAAGTCTTAGAGTATTTCCCCTACCTCAACATATGTGCTCTCCACATTTTTATGTCCAGCATAACTATTGAGGGTCACACATTAGTATAAATGCCTTGCAAATGGACTTGCTAGACCTAAACCATGGAATCCTAGATTTTGAGCTAGAAGGGATATTTAAGATTATCAAGTTGATCATCCCTTGTTTTTATCAAGAATGAAACAGACCCAAACAGATCTAAGTGAAAAATCCAGGTTTATAACAGAGACAATAAATGTTGGACTTGAGATCCAATGCACTTCCTCTCTTCCCATTTCATTGAGTAAGCTTCAAAAGTGTAAAATCTATCATATAATGACAAATATTTATTATGTGTCAGTAGTGCTAGGCAAAGTGCTGAGAATACAAAGCCAAAATAATCTCTGCCCATGAGAAGCATTTATTATTTTGGAGAGACAACATAAACATAGCTAAGCACATACACTGTGAATACAAACTCATGGTGGGGAAAGGGGAATGGCAGCTGAAAGATCAGGAAAGGCATCCATATAATTATGGTGACACTTGAACCAAGCTTTGAAGGAAACTAGGAATTCTCCAAGGTAGAAGTGGGGAGTGCCTTCTAGCCATGGGGAAAGGCACAAAGATCTGGTTTCATATGGGAGGGAAAACAGGAAGGTCGATTTTGCCAGACTGTAGATTTCATGGAAGGGGGTAATATCTAAAAAAAAAAAAAAAAGCTTGAAGAATCTGCGAACTTAAAAAATATACATTTGATAACTATTTGAGTATAGTTGATTTTCTGTGAATCCTATGTATTTATGATACTTAAAATCATAATTCTAAAAAGGGACTTTATCAGATTTCCCACTGGGTTTCTGGCAAAAAAAAAAACGTTGGAGGTACGACATGTTTTCAAATCAAAAGATGTATAAAAAATTAATTGGAAAATGTAGAAAAACAACATTTTAAAAATATACCAATAGGAATGACACAAGATTGCCTTGTAATTTTCGTTGAACCTTGTGGTTGCTGCTATATCATGAAGAATATAAACTCTCTCTTTCTCTTCTTTACTTTAACACATCAAGGTAAGCAGTTGAGGCTGGCGGAAACCAACTGTTTTTCCATTCACCTTATTATTGAGTTGTGGTTAAAGAGCTTCCTTTTTTGTTATCAAAAGATCTTAAGAAAGCTTCAGTTAAGCTAGGAGAAAGAGTTAACATTTTCAAGGGCAAGGAAATTGTGCTAGACACCTGTTCACAGTTTGCAATAAAATATTCAAAATATTACCTGAAATATTACAGCTTAAAACTTGTATTTTTAAAACCACACTTTATTATATTATCTATCATATCTAATACCATTATTCTATTCCTTTTACTTAAGTTTTCAAATGTGCATATATAAGTATACATATATACACATATATATTTCTTTTCACCCAGTATAACAATGTCATTGTGAAAATTATTTAGAAAGGATCATTAGCAAAGGACAAAAATACAATTAAACACTGGTTTTTGAATGGTCCAACCAGGCTTTATAATTGACTAGTCAAGCACAGTACCTGTGCATTTCTTTCTAAGAGGAGGATATTGGTGCCTTGAATTGGGGGTTCTTAACCTGTGATCTGTGGACTTTTAAAAAATATCATAGCCATTTTGATATAATTGGTCTTATGTGAATTCTATTTATTGTATTTTGTGATACTTAAAATTATAAATATGAGAAGGGGCTGTATCAAACTGCCCAAGAAAGCTGAATGCATCTTTAGTCACCCAGGAAACTTGTTAATCCATTCCTCTGCAATTTGTAATCACTATTTAAAAAACAAACAAATAGAAAAGAAAGGAAAACATTGCAATATGCATAGGACAATGACATCATCGTTTTTTTAAAGAATTCCATTTAAGTCTAGAATTTTTAGCAGTGTCATAATTTCAAATAACACCTGTTTTGTTGTGGCTGATGAAGGATCTTCAGGCAGAATGTAGAAGTTACTAGCCTCCGTATTACTCATTGAAAGCATGACTCTAGTCAGCAGCAGCCTAGGAGAGGCATGATGCCTCCCAGAGGTGAAATGTGACCTCTTCAAGAGGGACTATCTACTGTCCCTGCTCTTCCAATTCTGGTCAAGAAAGTCTAAATGAATATTCCATGACTTGTTAAAGTAACTATAGTAATTACTTTATATAGGCTATAGGCTATAGTAAGAAATAGAACCTATATCAATTGAGAAATTGTATTAAAAATGTATCAGAGCATACACTAAACAAAAATAAAATTGGCCTAATATATTGAGTATTTTCCCTTGAAAATCTTGGGATTTCAGTGAGGTAGAGTAATGGAAAAGTCTTACAAAATGCACATACCCATTATCATTCATAGGTTTTAATTTTTTAGTCCTATTTTTGAATTTATGATGACAGTATGGAGTAGGAAGCACTATTATGTTTTAATTGACACTCCAATTATATGTTTAATAACATTGACACACCCTGGATCGTTTTCACATTCATCTTATAACCCTTATCATGATTCCTGAGATTTAAAAAAATTTTATAAAGGAACTTGATAGGAGGAATATAATTTGATTTACTTTCAAAACTTTATAGCTTTGAAATAAATAAATGCTTGATTTTGATTTAATTATAGAATTAACTTGCCTCATAGCAATCATTGCTACCATTTACAAAGCTCTTACTATGTGATAAGCATTAAGTGCATTACAATTAATATCTCATTTGTGCCTCACAACAAACTTACAAGGGTAATACCATTATTATCCCTGCTTTACACATGAGGAAACTGAAGCAAATAAATATTAAGTGACTTCTCCAGGGTCACACAGATAGGAAGAGATTGAATTTGGATTTAAACTCAGTTCTTCCAAACTCTAGGCTTTGGAATATCCATTGATCAAACTGAACACAGGAAAATATCTTCTTACTGTATTTAACTTTCTTCTTCTTTTGAGATTTTTGAACAAGTGTTGGGAAGAAAAAGAAGCATCAATAAGATGCAATAGCTAAACATGAATATAGGATTAATTGACTTCAGATCATTGTAACTGCTTTACATGTTAGTCTTCCCTTGGAAGTGCTCTGCTCTTCAATTGCTTCTAGCTATACAAAGACTTTGGGCTGAACCCAAATGTTCATTCATTTATTGATGAGACGTTTATCTTTGAAAGGGTATTTTATTTGATTGTGTGTCTTAATACATGCAAATACAAAAAGAGTATCCACTGGTAGGCTTCACACTCATTCCTATTCCTTTGCATTTTATGAGCAGGGCTTTTAAAAAGCAAAGAAAGTATAAGAATTAGATTCTTTAAATGCAATGGCTTATCAGGGTGTTTGCAGGTAAAAGATCAAATAAAACAGGGGGTCTTAACTGTACCGTGGACCCCTTTGGCAGTCAAGTGAAGCCTTTGAGCCTCTTCTCAGAATATTTTAAAATGAATAAAATATAATTCATGGGATTACAGAGGAAACCAACTTTATAGAAAATTTAGTTAAAATGTTTTTTAGGAACAAGTTCTTGGACCTCAGATTAGGAACTCCAAAAAAAGAAAAATGTTAGGAAAAGAGCAAGCTGTTTAGTCTTCTTTATCAAAACAAAATTCCCAAGACCCCTTTTCATCATCAGGAAAAAATATGCTATCTTATGGAGTCCACATTCCCTGTCAAGGTATCCTGCCCATGTCCAGCACTCAGTAAATGCTAGCTATCGCCTATGAGGGAATAAAGCTGCAAAAATGAATAACTTGTTTTGTGAATGGCTTCCACACAAAAATCATTGTGGTCTTCTAAATATGGATTTTTAACTGTTTGTTATATAGGTCATCTATATTCAATAGGGTATAAAAAGGGGGGCTGATGGAGATGATCTTTAACAATTCTCTCACTGAAGGCTAAAATAAAATTGTGAGTTAGTATGAGGCCAGTGTTCCCAGTTTTGTCTGCAGTGTTAGCACTGGGGACGGGGCAGCCACTGACGAGCTCAAATGACTAAGCCACTCACACTTAGCCTACCCATAACAATATTTGCACATTCTGGTAATTCTGCTGCTCTAAGTCACATAATCACCACCCACAGCACATTAAAAGAGTTGATTTTTTCATTGTCTTTCTAGCTTTCATTTCACATTTTTGCAATCATTTTTATAGTGTTTGTTTTTATTTCAGGGTTAGTCAGCTATTTATTTCATTAGCACAGAGCAAAGCAAACCAGTAGATAAAGAACTGCCTTTCCTCCCTTCCTTTCATAATCATTTCTTTTTTTAAGTAATAAATTTACATTTTATAATCTTAATCATGAAATTGCAAATGAAATCAGTTCTAGAAAGATTAATCCAGGCGTGCTCACAGCTGTGAAGATTGTGGAAATAAATATCATTTTGCAATAATGTATTCTTGACAAAAGGCATAACAAAAGAATGATTTCTATTCAGAGATAGTGGGCATATTTATTTTGCATGTTGGGGGAGGGGTAGTGGTCTCTTGCTTTCGACCCTGACCTAGTTTTGTAGCTGCTTATTATTCAGCTATATGTTTGAGAAATCTCCGTAATTTAATTTGGCATCCTCTTCTGCATGTCTGCACCTAGCAGTAGGTGCTCATAATATTAGCAATGTCCCATGCTGAATCGTATTTATTTAAAAAAATCCTAATGTACTCATAACTCAGAAAGAAACTGTTAATTGTTACCAGGGAGCTGCCTGATTACAGACTGGATGTCTCGTCCAGGGCCCTGCCATAATTAGTAACCACTGTTGACATTTAGATTTAAATTGAATTTTCTTCTAATTAAACCCAGAGGGGGTTGATCTTCTCAGATGTACAGGTTAATAAAATTAGTCAGAAACTGTTAAACAGTAAGCTGAATTCTCCAAGAGAGCTGTCCCAATGTATTGTTAAGAATTCTGTAATTAATATTAAGAGCATTCATTAGATTTGAATTGTCTTTCTCTGTTTTGAGTTGCATATAGTTTTGTAGCAGTTATTTCTTTAACGAGGTCTGTTTCCTTTGATAACTCTAGTATTGATAATTTCTCTCATGTTGGTAAATTTAGAATTATCAGTACTAGAGTCCTGATCCACTATTCTATTCAGTTATGCATAATTCACACTACCATTTTTCTAGGTGTACTCAATGAATAATAATAAATGCTAAAAATAAATGCCAGAGTGGAATGAAATTTGGAACTCCAGACTTCTCTTAACTGACTTCTATTTATCACTGCTCTTGCAACAATGATATTTAAGCTGTGGACAGGTCATCAGAGTTTTCCTCAGTATATTTTCCTAATGATTCTTTACAGGTTTTTGCCTAGCCAAAGTGATTTTGATGGAATCTCCAAAGCTTGTGGCTTGAATTGCTTTGTTCTGGTGAGAGGGATTGTTTTCCTATCTACATCAAGACACACTTTGATTCCTCAAACTTCTAAGGGGAAAAGCAAATAACCTAGTGAAGCTCCGAGGCCTGGCAGGGAATTTCAGAAAGATAACTGGTGAAAGGAAGTGAAATTGGTGCTTTTATATTGGATTATTTGGCTGCTATCTTTTGATAACATTCAGATCTTGGAGAAGCTTTTGAGGTAAACAGTTGTAGTCACTCCTTTAACAATGATCTCATTTATGACTTTCCACGTGGTTCATTATGGTTTTATACATCCATGAAAATGAAGAAAATTTTCACAACTCTATAGAAACATGGTCTTGCAGAGACTATTTTTCAGAAACTGTGAGGAGTGGTTCTGGGTGTTCATAAAACCTATCATTGATCCTGAAACATAGTAGTGTTTTTAAAATGGTTGTTGAATAATATTTCCCAACTAGCATTAAATGATTATTTATTTTCTTCTTTGTTCCTGAAACATTACCTTTTCCTTCACCTCCAAAAAAACCCCTCAGAGGGTTTATGCATTGTTCCATGTGCATAAAGAAAAGATTTCAGAACATAAAAGATACATACACTATTTAGCAATGTTCCTTAATGTTAAAACCACCATAGCAAAGAGACTTCATAATTCTGTGAACCCCATTCTTCCTAATTTCCTAAGTAAAACAAACAGAAGGAAACAAGATTACTTTTTGCCCAGTC
Organism: Monodelphis domestica; assembly: GCF_027887165.1. Taxonomy (NCBI): domain Eukaryota; kingdom Metazoa; phylum Chordata; class Mammalia; order Didelphimorphia; family Didelphidae; genus Monodelphis; species Monodelphis domestica. Next base: position 307,334,498 of record NC_077229.1, on the reverse strand, counting down.
TGCTTAAATACATTGAATTCAATAAAAGTTCCATTCCAAGACTGGGTTCAGATGTCATGAAAACAGTGAATAGACCATACACATTTGTAGGTATCTTGCAGTAAGTAAATTTGTTCATTCTTCTTCCCTTCCTCCTCCTCAAAAAAACCATGAAACAATGATATAATCTTACTATAAATCAGACTCAAATTTTAATTTTTAATTTTAATATAACTCAAAGACTTTGAGGTTGGGGTGCATTATAGATTAGATAGTGATGCCTGCTGGCAAAATGTGATATTGCAAAATGGTTCTATTAGCTATAAAAGTCCAGACCAGAGAAGAGGTTTAGGGGTAAAGCATAAACCTAGAAGCTTTAAGTGGAGAGTCAGATTATTTCCAGGAATAGAATGAATTCTAGTGGCAACATTGAGCAACATCTTATAGTTTCGGGGATAGCCGGGAATTAAGACAGTATCACTGCACCAAATGTTATGAAAAGGAATGAACTAGTAAATATAGATCACAGATCCTCAGAGGAGTAAAAGTTAAAGTACTCTCCTTAGCATGAGTCTAACTCCTATCTTAATCTCATTCTCAACATTTGAACAGTATGGTGTAATGAAAAAGTGCTGAACTCAGATTCAAAAGGGCTGTGCTCTAGTCCTACCTCTCACAAACTCTTTTTGGGGGGTGGATAGATGCTGGACTTTGTGAGTAAGAAAAACCTGAATTTAGATCCAACCTTTTACAAAATAATTGTGTGACCGTGGGCAAATAATTTAATTTTGGGCGTCCTGGTTTCCTTATCTGAAAAATGAGGGTTGTAATATCTACCTTTCTCACAAGGCTATAAGATCACACAATACATGTAAAGTATTTTGTTGACTTTAAAAAGTTATTGTTTTTTCTCTATTTTATTACCAGTCGTCATTATGCTCATCTTTCTTGCCATCAGCTCCCTCCATTTCAAAATTAAGGGTAGAACTATATGACCTCTCAGGTCATTTCTATCTCAAACATTCTGTGATTTATAAATTATATAGAAAATAGGTACTTTTTTTGAAAATGCACTTTAATCCATTTTTTTAAGTGAGTGGTACATACTCTCAGTGAGTTATGAAATAATTTCATGAATGTTAAACTTCTTTCTTTCCTTCTTTTCTTCCTTCTTTCTTCTTTTCCTCCCTTCCTCCCTTTCTTTCTTCCTTCCTTCCTTCCTTTCTTTCTTTCTGCTGAGAATGTATATTATTCAATTATTTTAGCAAAGATAATAGAGTTGTTCACCATTTACTTCTCCAGTTTATTTCACAGATGAAGAACTGAGGCAGAAAAATGAAAGTGATTTGCCTGGGGTAACATAACTAGTAAGTGTTCAAGGCCAGATTTGAACTCATGATTAGTCTTTCTCATTCCAAGGCTAATCCTATATCTACTGTGCTACTAAGGCTGCCCTAGACAAAATAAGCAAAGTTAATTTTTAACATTCCATTTTGACTAAGTGGTCTCAGGTACTCTTGTTCTCCCTCTCTTCTCCAAGCAGCAACCCCCCCCCCCGCCCAGTTTCCTTTTACCCTAGACTTGATCAGAGCCTCTACAACCCCGCCACCTCCCTGCTTATTGATGCCCTGCTTTTCCCCTCAAATTTTTGTGCATTTCATCTTAATTATCTAAGACCCAAGCTTCTAGTGAGCTGATGTGTATGCTAACTGGGCTCACAGAAAATTCGCATATATTTGTTCACCATTATCTGTCCTTGTAGGACTTTTGGTCCCAAACATTGCATGATGCCCTGCTTGAGGTTATAAATTAATCAGTAGGCATTTATTAAACACCTACTATTTGCCAAACATTGTTCTAAGTGCTGAAAAATGTAAAGCAAGGCAAAAAGTCTCTTCCTTCAAGGAACTTGCATTCTTACAAGTGAGACAACATGTATCTCTTTATATAGGCATTAACAAGATCTATGTATACAAATCAGACATGAGGCAACCTTGAATAAGAAGACACTGGTAACTAGAGGACTTGAAATGGGCTTCTGAAGAAGTGGGAATTTAATTTAGTCTTGAGAGAAGCCAGGGAATATCAGAGGTAGAGATAGGAAGGAAGAGCATCCTAGCCATGAGGAACAACCTAGGCATATGAAAGACTATGTGTGAAAAAAGGCAAGTGTAGACCAGTATGGCTGGTTGCCAGCCTTTCGAATCGGTCTTCTATCAATGAATTTCCCATCATAGCTTCATGCTCACATTATTAACAAGTGACTCTGTAGGCAGAGGTAGTTTCACTGAATCCTAAAAGAGGTTATTTATTTAAAAAGAGCATATCTGTGAAGTCACTTGGATGGAGGAAAAGAAAGAGAGAACACAGGAGATATTTTGAAGGGGAAACTACATCTAGAAAACCAGATTTTGTACCTCGCTTAGAAATGTGCCTACCTTCCCCTTTGGCAGATCCCTGAAATCATAAACAACCCCTCTGACTTTGTGTCCTCATATCTGTTGTCCAAATGATTCCCAATAATAATTAAGGATAGTCCTGCCCAGAACAGTCCTGCCCAACAGTATTTTGGAGGGCAATGATCTTTTCCTAGTGATAGTACCCTCCTTTGGACAAATTAGTCCTCTTGCTTATTGACAAAGAGTAGGGAAAGGATAGGTTATTTTTCTCATTGAAGTTTGTGATGGATTAAAAAAGTATTGAGAACCCAGTGAGACATCTCTCACTGCCTCCTTGGTTTGGATACAACTTGTTTCCAAGACCTGATTCCTTCTATCCTTTTGACAAATATAGGCAGAGGGTGTTCTTGAATCAGGTGAAGGGTCGAAGCCACAAATATAAAGGCAAAATTTACTGCAGATGAACTGAAATTAGACTGATAGTTTACACCCAGGTCCTTCTCTACCTTTTTAATATGTTTAAGCATCTTGTCATGTACCATCACTTAAGGAAAGAGACTTGTATTTAAATTAACTGAAATCTCTCTCTTCTTGGTTAAGGCCTTATGCCTCATTGAATTTCTGAAAGTATTTATGAAACATAACTTTCCATCCTACCCTGACTGTTATCATTTTTAATTCAGGTATAAAAATGAGTTTTGTTCTGTATGCTCAAGGGTTAAAAGAAATTAGACTGGTCCTTACAGAAACCATGTGTGTACTGAAAACAGAATAGAAACCACCTCTATTGGGTTCTTATTTGTTTATTTTATAAAGAACTCATGTTTGTGGTAGAATTCAAAATATATTTGCTATAAGAACATTTATGTGTTCTTTCAGGTAATAAGAAAGAGTAAAAGAAAATGAGGTTGTCCAGAAAATAAAAGCAGTGGCATTAGTCAGTGGGCATAAGGTTCATTTCAGTTCTTACCAACCAAATTGAATCTGTGTAGCCTTTGGATTTTAGAAATTTATGTGGAAGACTGATAATCAAGACTTAGGGAGAATCCTTGGTTGGAGCATTTCATTTGTTTAACTTCTTTCCAGTTTCCTTCAAGGAGGGGAAGGGTTGTAGAAAATATATGCTTCTAAGGTAATTTTCTATCTTGAATGATGGCTATAAATTCTATTAGGATCACTACGTTTCCATTTATATGTATAAAGTAGTATTACGTATTTTAAACAAATCTCTCCAATTCTCCTTCTACTTGTATCTCTATAATCTTTAATTTTGCATTCATCTTTATCACTTATAACTAAACTTTCTTTTTATGACACATTTTCTATTGTTTAATTTCTTATTTTACAAGTTTCCTTTTCCCTTCTTGGAGCTGTTTTAGTTTAAGGATAATCACCTTCACCTGAATGGGGGTCATATAGGAAGGGGTTTTAGTGCTGATTTTCCAGTTAACTGGTATTGTGGGTATGCTTGAGCATGCCTGAGGAGGAGTTCTTCTTCCCTGCTAGGACTCTTTGACAAGATATTTAATCCCTAATAAAGGAATCTCCTTAGAAGGAGAATGTGAAATTGAATTTAGAGTCAGGAAGAACTGGGGTTCAAACCCTACCCCAGATACTAGCTTCATCATAGATCTCCATAGATTCTTTTTAAATGACCAGAATTTTCAAATACCCCCAAAGACAATACAAATTGTCCTTATAATGTTTAAATCCTTTCCAGAATTAGAACTCTAATTCCTTTGTTAGAACCTTTGTTCTGCACCTACCTTTCACCTTTGACCCCATACCTTCTTCTTTTTTCCTTCCCTTTTTACATCTTTATATATTTTATTTTTACATCATTTTATTTCTTCCTAATAAGTTTCTTAATTTCTTAATATGCTATCTTTCTTCCATCCAGCAATTCATTCCTTGGAATAGAGAATAAAAACAAAAGTGGGGGGTGGAGAGCAATTCCACAAAACTAACCCCCAAATCAGTCACCTCTAGCACAGATCAAACCTTGATATCCCATTATTTAACATCTTCAATAAGTTTCCATTTACCCTAAGGTCATGTAACTCTTAGCTTGACATTTAATGCCCTCTACAATCTGGCTGCCATGTTATTTTCCAGGATATTTTATATTACTTCTCTTCATATTTCCTCTATTCCAATAAAAATCAACCTGATTTTTTAGCTATTTCTCATACAAAATATTCTGTGATCTACCTCCATGCTTTTACATATCTGGTACCCTAGTTATGGAATATACTTCTTCCTTTTCCCTACCTATTTGACTTCTCTAACTTCAATCCAGATGCAACTCAGTTGCTGCTCCCTATGAGTCCTTTCTTGAATGTCCCATTTGCTAATTCTTTTCCATCCAACCACCCCTGAAATTATTCTGTGTGTATATAATATGTTGGTATACATATATGTATATACACAAAATATACATACACAAATACACGTATTTCTCGGTATAGGTGTGTGAGTGTGTATGTGTTGTGTCTGTCTGTGTATTGTGTTGCATACCCTAATAGAATGTAAACTCCTTGAGAGTAGAGGTTGTTTTATTTGTCTTGTATCCTCAGTATCTGGCCCAGACATTTAATAAATGTTGGTTGAATTAATTAAATTGTGTTCTTTACATACATTAACTCTTTGAATTTCATGCCATCTCTTCACCAATCTTCTTCTAAAAACAAAACTGCCCAAATGGTCTTTCCCTAGAGAAAATTAAGTCTTCAAAGAGGAAAAGAGCAGCTGAAAAATATTACACCAAAAAGAAACCCCTAGTATAGCTTTGGCGAGAAAATGGAAACTTTTTAAGCAGCCTTTCAGAAAATGGATTTCATTATCAATATATTTTTGTTATATTGAACAGTAAGTACATGCCATATATGGCACAACCACTGTTGTCCTGAAAAGCTCATTCTTGAGCCATTACTTGACCCAGAAGATATAATGGTGGTTGAGAACTGGTCTTGGAATCAGAAAGATCTTATATACTAGCTGTGAAATCCTAAAGATGTCTCTTATTTACTCTTCAGGGGCCACAGGCAACTCTCTAAAACTAGAAATTTCAATTCTACATTGATAATTGGCATTCTCTCTCTCTGTCTCTGTCTCTCTCTTTCCCTTCTACATATTTGTGTGTATAGGCATGTAGATATATATATACATAATATGACTTCAACAACAAAAAATTTTGTCATGAAGTCAGCAATCTTGTCTCATACAATATCCTCTGTTGTTTCATTGTTATCTGAAATTAACCTAAAAATTTAGATAATGGAAGATTTCATATAAATTTTGATTGTGTTATAGTCATCTTTTATCCTCAAATGCTCTTCTTGGTCAACTAAGATTGCTTAACTCAGGATGACAGTCTTTTCTTGTTGACCTGAGGGGAATAAATGAAAATTGCACTAAATAAATGTATTTCCATTTGACTAATCAAAAGGGGGGGGAAAGCAATGCAAATATTTTCAACCCAGAAAAGAAAATATGTCCACATATATGTTGTTTTCTCTTTCATTTGCATATCAAAATAACCACATATGCAAAACTAAATACAAAATAAGCAAAACACTGAAGGGTTTAATGCATGGAAAAAATAGTGTTTAGCTAAATTTATAAGTAGTGAAAGACCTGATGAAGGGGAAAAAATATGCTTTCCTTGATTGTGTTACTTTTGAATTAGTGGCATCAGTAATCATAAGGAGTTCCACTTGATTTCCAAAAGCTATTTCTCAAAAGTAGATGTCTCTGTATTGACATATGGCAAGAGAATTTTCATGACTGTGAAGCTGTTTATTACCTTTGGAAGACTCTGAGCCATTTTGGTATGTGTTCATGGGCAGTGAGAATTTATGTTTAAAGAGTATGCCAAGGTACAGTCAACTGTTCCAACACTATGTGAATGAGCCAGTGATGGGAATACTAGTCAAAGTTTCTTTATTCCTGAGCTGACCTTCCTTTAAAACAAAACAAATCTCTCTGGTCCCCTTAATGACCATTTTCATGGATTGATTTTTAACTCCTATGGCGTATATTAATATACTATTAACATGTTGTGGTAATAAAATATAATTTGAATTTAATATTTTATAGTCTATTCATATAACCCCATTAATAATTAGGAAGATCTAAAAATCAGAAGCCCCTATATCCCTTAGACTCATGAAACTTTTAGGGTCATCTTCTGTACTGGCCAAAGACTAATCTAAAAGTTTCTTGGGAGGTATTTTTTAAAACAATTGTTTATGTTACATTTTTACTTGAAAAATCTTCTGTTTCCCCAAGAAGTCTGTTCAAAAATGAAATTTCTTTGACAAACCTTTCTATTTTTCCTATTTGCCTTATTTCTTAAAAATTTCCATTATTTTCTGGAAATTAGTTATTTTCATGCCATAGTGTGTTCTTTTCCCATCTTTATTGGTTTCTTTCTCAAATAAAGCCATTGTAACAGTCTCCACAATATGATTTAAGTTATCACAGTTAATGTGAGAGAGCTGTCAGAAGCCCTAGGTCAAATTTCCAGAATTCTACTCCCTCCTGCGGTGCATTCATAGAGACAATTAAGTACCTTTCCATCCATCTCCAATTGATAACAGTTAGGAGCATTTCAGGTCCTTCTTTTAGGTGCCAAAATGCATAAATCTCTGTTTCTATTATTCTAGGATGCAGATATAGAAAAGGGCTTTTTTTTTTTTTTGCGATTAGAGAATTAATGAATGATTGGTGACCAGGAATATCTATTCCCACTTCCTTTCTTTCCCACTAGCCACTCAGCCAAGAGAAATTCAGTACTCAGATCCTTCGTTGGAACGCAGAGTTCATTTACCCCCTTAGGAATGATGTTCTAACAGTTATTGGCTGTGGAGTTGAACTTGTACTGTCAGTACTAAATTTCAGGTACATCGTTGGGTTAAATAGGCTTTTTGTTCACTGACTTGGGAACCTGTCCACCATTTATTATCATTGTTTCTATGGGAAAATGAGTTCCAAGTTCCAAACCATTGAACTTATAAATGAACTTTTGGAACACAACTCATTCGTAAACTGGGGACTCTGCCCACACCGAGTCAAATCATGTCTTCTTAAGCATGCTGCTATCATTATAAAGTACTTTTAGTCTGTGTGTAGACAGTTCATCCTTTTTCTTTTGTTCTGCTCAGTCATGCATTTGTTCTTTCCTCTTTTCATAGAAAATATTTCTTCATTTTCCTAATTATTTCTCCTACTGTTTTTGATGTCATGACTTGTCTAAGCTCCTCAAAGGCAGGGCCTGTTTTCAATGCTTTTGTATTTCTTAGAGTGCCTAACAGAGTGGTGGCTGAGTGGTATAGGCTTAATAAATACCTCTTGGCTTGGCACCTTGATTTGATAAATGATGTATGACATGATGCCAAATGCATATTCAAGCACCTAGCTGTCAATCTCAGACTTACTTTTCTATATCTCCCTCCTATTGAGTATCTTTGGCATCAGCCTCAGGTACCTTTAATTAATTGTTTAAATTTCCTTAGTTCCCCACCACCACCACCAATGTTATAAATTTTCCATTCTTATATTCTTGCTCTTCTTTCTTTATTTTATACCTCTTAATTAATTTTCATAAATTTCAAGGACTGTTTTCCTTTCAAAATCCTAGTATTTTTAACACACAGTTATATCTTCCACCATACACTAAATAGTGTATGTTTAAAATTGTCATTTTAAACACTGTTTTTTATAAAACCATTTCTTTGTAGTCTTTCTGCCAATTTACAAAATTACTATGATCAAAAAACCAGTTTTATATACCATACTGTAGTGGATAGAATGCTGATTAGATTTAAGAAGACCTGGATTCAAATACCACCTAGGAATTTTACTACCATCTCAATTAATAAGCAATTACACATGAACTGATCCCCACCACCTTGTTTTCATTTAGTCTCAATTTCCTCATCTGTAAAGTAGAAATGATAGTACTTGTCTTATTTTTGAGTTCTTTTGAGGATCACATGAAATAATATATGTGAAGCATTTCTCAAAACTTAAAGTGCTATATAAATATCTACTATTATTGTGCATGAAATAATTGTAGGACAACTAAATTATAAGTTAGGTACTTTTGCCTCTGAGTATAATAAGAGTTCAGAGATAGAAAAAATCAGTGACCATTAGAAAAAAATCAAGAAAAACTTCCTGAGAGAGATGAGACTTGCTCTGGGCTTTAACAGACCACTAGGCTCTGGATAATTCAACAAACAAAAACAATAGTTTTGAATCTAAGTTTTCTTAACCATAAAGTAAGAGTAATAACACATGTATTTCTTTCATCCTCAGACTCTTATGAGAATTCCCATCAATCTTTAAAGATTACATAAATGTAGATTATAACTAGGATTTTTTATGCTAAAGTAAGGGGAGGAAATTCACCCTGAAACCGGAAGGTGTATGTTACTGAAGGACTGGCTCTTGCTTTGTGGTGAGAGGCGACTAAGGGCACATCCAGTGTGGAGGTGGGGGGCTGAATGGGCACCTTGGGACTAAGCTTTCATGGCTACCCAGCAGGAATGAACTCATATAGGGTGCAGAGAGAGTAGGGTAGGGCATGGTTGAAAGGGATGAAAGTGAATCCCATAGACATGCTATCTGTGCCTTTTAAGTTTTGGAGCTCTAGGCAAAAACTTAGTCACCCTACCATTGTTAAGGCTCTACATAAATTGAATCTATTGTGATTAGGTTCTATATTATTATTGGCATTTTAGTAATATTCTGTTTTATTATGAAATAGATTGTTGTAGGCTGACTGAATGAACAAATGAATAAACAATTATTAAACACTATAAACATTGCCAGTAAGCAATGGGGAAACAAGTACAAAAATATAACAACTCCTGCCCTAAAGGAGTTACATTTCAATGGAGAATCCACTCTATATAGAGGAGTGATAGCCAGGGAAGGGAGTTTGGTATGAAAAATCAGGAGGATGATGAACTGATTCATAGAGTAGTTGATTGTTATAGCCTTTCTGGAAAGCAGTAGTATTATTGATTGATGAGTTGTCCAGAATATTAATCTATTCACCACATGAGGTAGAAAGCCAAGTTTGAGTTTCTGTTTCCATTGGGTACCCAACAGAAAGGCAGTTGGCAAGATGGTCTGGGTAGATATCTGAATAGTATGTGGAGCATAATCTGGTTTGGTATGAGGTCAACTTGATGTAATCTGCTAGGGCAGTCTGCTCAAACTCAGGGCAGGAGTTCAAAAGCTGAGTAAATTGCTTCTCAATGGATCTGGAGTATGGATTCAAGAGGTCTAGGTATGCAGGATACTGTTCCAGTTAACCAATCACCATTGTTAATGGAAATCATGTTCCAGCTTCTGGAAAACTCATTCACAGACTTTTGGGATGCTTATATCATATGCTAGGACTTCTTGTAAAGTTCTAAGTTTCCCACTAATGACAAATTATTCAATTAGTCTACAAGGCTTTGGAGCTAGCTAAACTATTAGTTGTAGAAAGCAATATATGAATGAAGTAGCACCTGAGCAAATATGATGCTTGAAAATTTCTCTTCCAGTTCTTCTATAGTATCAAACTACATTCCTTTCTCAATGGATGCATAGAATGGGGGTATAAGAAGTCATATGGAATCCTTATTTACCAATTTAAAAGACGCAGGCACAATGTTGACCACCATATTAATGTTGAGAGATTTTGCTAGGGAGTGAAGAAGAAAAATGCCATCACTTTGGTTTTTGAAACATTAGAAACTATGAAATTCATATAATATTCTCCATTGATCAGTGCCACATAATAAAGAAAATAGACTTACTCTCTGCACATTTGGCATACACATTTGGCACACTTATAAGCTCAGCTAGAGGTTATGCCTACATTGGTTTGACAAGTATACATCCCAGAAAGTGCAATTTTACCATCTAGAGGGAAGGGGAACATATCAACAAAAGAATAGTGCAACAACTGATTTTCTATTAACCAATGACACTAATTCTCTTGTCACGTTGGCCAACTGAGTATCAGCAAGGCCTTCTTTAAAATTCACTTGCAAAGGGTGATGAAAGAAAATTCAACACTGTTTAAAATCCAAGAAGGTTGTTAAAAATTAGATTTGTGGTTGTCCTGAAATCTAAAAGGCCTTTTCTTAATGTTAGTGTTTCCATTTTAAAAGTCACATATTAGGTTTAGGGATCAACATCTGATTCAGCAAAATCTAGTAATAAAGTTCATTCTATTTTTCAATATATATGGACTTTGATATTTTTCCCAAATATACTAGTATTACTTTTTTTTTCATTAGTGGCAGTAATGGCATAGTAGTTCTAATGATCTGGCATATGCATGTAAAAAGGATTTCATTTTTTGATCATCTTTATCTAAATTACCTAAAACTAAGTATCTCATTTCCACCTCCATATTAAAATATGACATCGAAGACATAATGCTTTCTCTGATCTCTTTGATTCCAATAATTACCAAACACTGCACTTAAGATGCTGATATTTTCACTTTAAGATTAGGTAAAATAAATCACTGGGGAGTTTCAAAAATTAGTACTTTATGCAAATTGAATATGCCCATGAATGCTAATTATAATGACAAACTATTCTAGCTATAGATGACTATTTAGCATTTCTTTGAAAAGTGGAATTTCAAAGCGCATACACCATTATTTCCCATGGTCATGAGAAGTGGGTTCTTATAATAATGCATTGATAGCCAGAATCATATGCATTATTATGCATCTAATAAACACCATATTTATGGTGGCACTAAAGATTTGTCCCTTTTGTAATGCATGAATCATCAAATACTCCTAATTCACTGCATCTAGAACTTCATGTGAAAGATTCCTAAAAATGATGGGTCAAAACCTTGAAATTCTTCATTAACAAAGTTGCCGGTATATTTGGGGTAGTACCAAAAGGCAGCTCAGTAGGAGGAGAAAAGATAAAGCTAGAGAAAATTGCTGTTGACTGAAATCAAACTACACTCGTTGCTTACAATTGATTGTGTGTTGTTCAACCACAAAGATAAATTAGAACATAGAATACTGCAATAGAAAAGTGGTTTAGATGTCATAGAGACAGTATGACTATTTTTATCTCTCAGTTGTAAACCATAGCTTACAGTGGCTGAAATGACATTGAACTGTTTTTCTCTTTGATGATTTACAGCCTGTATAGTGCATTTGTAAGAGCAGATGTCACGTTTTATGTATTTGAAAGTGTCAACACTGCTGACTTATGTCTGAAGATTCTGTTCTTGAATCAATAGAATGTAGTGATTTCCATTTCTTAAAAAAAGAGTTTTTTCCTGACATAATAAAAAACATATAGTCAATACTGGTCATCATAATGCTGCAGTTGAACTCTTTATCTTAACATTTTATTTTATTTGAATAAAACTGCTGACCATTTTCTTGTAATAGCTGTGTTTTAATAAGCATAAGCAATTAGAGGCAAACTGACACATCCCTCACCTCCTGTGCTAACCAGTTTTAGAAGTGTTTACTTTCAGTCTCAAATGCATCTGTCCAAAGCCCAAGATGGACTGAGCAAAAGAAAACACATGAAGGTTTTAATAATAAAAACATTTTTTCAAGAAAATATATGTATGCTAGATTCTTCCCATATTTTAAAGTGATTTTTATTTTAGCATTTAGGGCACAGCTACTATTAGTCTTATTTTTTTAAAGTCAAATTTGCATTTAAATAGAAAACGTTTCAATCATTTAACATCTGAAAAGCTGAATGTTTCATTCATTCTTTTTTTCCTCTCTTCTCTCTCTTTTAGTATGGAAAAGAACTTATGTAGTATTTTTTCATAATAGCTGCAAATTCTGAACTTCCTTAAAAATATTAACTCATAAAAAAAAATATTAACTCATAGGTATACTCTTCATTCTGCAAGTCTTACCCATGAAATTCCTATTGTAGCAGGCCTTTGAGTATAGACCAGGAATAAGTAGAAAATACCAAAGGCCCTTTTATTTATAAGGCAGGTATCCTTCAAGGCCATATGACTTTTTAAAAGGAGTAAAAAAGAAAATGTGGCTGCAAATAAAATGTAGAAGTCTAATTAAATAGAAAAAGTAGAATGTGATAATCTAAAATAAATATAAATTATTGTTGGAAAATATCAGACTTTGAATCTATAGAATGATTTCTTGGTTGCCTAATCATGTAAATAGTATAATTATGAGGGCATCTGGGTAGCTCAGTGGATTGAGAGCCAGGCCTAGAAACAGGAGGTTCTGAGTTCAAATCTGGTCTCAGACCCTTGCCAGTTGTGTGACCCTGGGCAAGTCACTTAACTCCCATTGCCTAGCCCTTACCACTCTTCTACCTTGGAACCAATACACAGTATTGATTCCAAGACAGAAGGTAAGGGTTTAAAAAATAATGTAATTATTTTCCTATGCAAAATAAATATGAATATGTAATTTTAAATGTCTTAGGAATTCCTTTAGTTGGTCAGAAATTAAGCAAAATCGTCAGTTTTCTGGGGGAAACAAAGCTATAGCAAGAATAGCACATTATTAGGTCTGATTATTCAAATTAAAGAGTTGGGCACAAGATTACAAACTCCTATATGTAGAATAATTATATGAGTGTGGCCCTACTTTTCAATTTATGAAAAGACAGATGCAACATTTATAGTGATCTTCTGAGATTTTTTTCATTCCTATATCAAATCAACCTTTAACAAAGGCAATAACAAAAACAACAATGACTAAGTGCCAATGGACCCAAACACATACTTTGCTTGTTTTAGACACTGGAGCTGCTTCATTCTTCTAACCCATTCCTTTGACCCCAATTTCCTCTATTCCATAAAACAAGAAATGCAATTTTCCATTTATGAAAGTATTAGTTTTAAAGTTCTAGTGATTCCCTGCCATCACCAAAAAATGTCCCCAAAGCCACTGGTGTGAAGTATGGGTGTTGAATTCCCAAGAAAACCTCTTAGTGAAAAGGAGTCTATTTTCTTTGCCAGAGTTGTAAGGATTACAGAAGAAACCACTTAAATGTACTAAAGTAAATTCTGTTCTTAAATTGTTTAGCTTTAATGACCAAGTTGTTATTAGTAACCAAGATAAAAGGCTGTTTCAGCAATATTAATTGGATCAACAGATTTTTAAAAGATGCCTTTTTATGTTTACAACACAAAAAAAAGGAACTTAACAGAACTCTCAATTCACAGTGATGTCATAAATGTTAACTTTCAGGAGGGAATTTTAGACAAGTATAGGAGCAGAAGTTTATATAGAATCATGTGAATGTATTTCGTTGAGGAGATTTAAAAAAAACATAAGGAAATCTATTTGACAATAGGAACAGGTTTTAAGAGTAACTATTGAGTTTTCATTGACAAAGTAAAATTCACCATAAACAGGTTATTCACAAAACATGTTACTACTGTTATAAACTATCTCAAAGGCTTCATCCCTTGTTTTTCTTTGATTACTTGTGGGTACTTAACAAAGTACCTTATATCATTCTGTCATCCAATGGCCCTTGAAGTTTTCTTACTGCTTAGATGTAAAATAGGATTTTAAATAAAGAATAACAGTAACAGCTGACATTTAGATAGTGTTTTATGATCTGCAGAGTGATGTGCCTAAAGTATCTTATATGGATAAGCATCCTTTTAAAAGTATCCTAAAGTTACATATAGAAATGGTATTTTTTAGAATAAACATGCTCATATCTGTGAAATCTGTGATCACAGATTACTGGTAGGCTTGTAGACCTGTATTCTGGGCTAGTGGATAAGGCAATTGTGCCAGCCAGGGTATATACCACATTATATTTTTCTGTAATGTCAATCACATCTATTATTGATATATGAAAGCCTAAAAGAAAATATTTCTATAAATGCCAAGAAACTACATAAAAGCCAGTATGAGGGTCCTTCTCACTTGGACATTATGCCTCACGGTATTGACCCTCTCATTTTCAGTGCTGTCATTTCATGTCTCATCAAAACTAATGATGTGATTATGGTGAGTTACAAGGTGTCACCTTTTTTTTCCCTCCTGGTCCTGGAGGTCTACTTGGTGATGAGTGCAATTTTCTAGGTTGGAGGTGAGAGGTAGATGATTTGGAGAAATTGGATTAGAACTGCCTTGCACCACTGATGCCAACAACACTATTAGTATTCAGATGGACAAGGACAGTGACAGTTATGAAGTGGGCTCCTGTTGCTTCATTGCTTTCTAAGTGTCATCATGATAGCTAGCATGTGGAAAGAAATTAAAGCTGTGAGGTTGATCTTGTGTCCATGTCTAGGAGATATCTCAAGCAATCATTTTGGAAAGGAATTAATGGAGGAAGATGGGAGCATCAGTGGTGAAGCATCGCCCTCTTATGGGGAAATCAGAAGTCAGGTGAAAAAGGGCAGTTACTCCAAGCTTTAAGAGCAGGGTCTTTCTGGTGAGAAAGAAAATGGTCTACAAATCTCATGTCAGAGATAAACACTCAGAGCCTATACCTGGTCACGCTATATGTCATTGGGAATCCCCAAGGCAATGAGAGATGTAGAAGGCTGGAACAGGATTTGAAGTGGTGCACTGTGGGACAAGTAGAGGATACTGGATTTGTATTCTAAAGGCTTGTTCTGCTAGTTTTTACCTGTGTGATCTTGGCTAAGTCCCTAATCCCTTTGGACATCAGTTTCCTCCCCTGTAATGAGCTTGGGATAGCTAACCTTCATGTTCTCTCTATTTTTTAAATCATTAACTTCCATCTTAAGAGTCAATGCTGTGTATTGATATCAAGGCAAAAGGGTGGTAGGGATTAGGCAACGGGGGTTAAATGACTTGCCCAGGATCACACAGCTAGGAAGTGTCTGAGGCCAGATTTGATCTCCAGGATCTCCCATCTCTAGGCCTGGTTCTCAATTCATACCTAGTTGTTCCCCCTCCATGTTCTCTTTCAGTCCTAAGTTTGTTACTATGATCTAAAGCTAGATTAATTGGAACAAAATCAGGGAGAGGAAGGGAACGTTGGTGTCATTATGAGCAACCACTTTACTCTAGATTACTCTTCCATCTTAGCCACAACTCCTTCATTACTCTGTTCCATAGGGTCCACACAATGAATATTAGCTTTAGAAACATGGAAAACTTTTCTACCCTCCATTATCTTTTCTTTCTCCTCAAGTATTTCTCACCCATTCTGTACTCACTCCTCAAAATCAAAATTGTAGCCCCTAAGCTACCACCAGTGTGTTTCCCATTAACAATCAGTCAGTGGACCCAATTTGCTCTTAACAATAATAGTTATCAAACATCCCTCCCATAACGCTGGGGCTCAATCACCTGTTAAGACACACACCATCCTTGGGAAGAGTAAGCAAAAACTCAAAAGTACAATAGTAGTGAGTCCTATATAAATATGTACATACATACACATGTATAATGTAAGACATTTGTGGCCAAGGCAATTCACAATTGGAGCTTAAAAGACCATAATGTCTTATCTCTTTGAAATTGTCCTCTTGAAGTTTTCCTCTGTGATGGTTCTACTTCTAGGCTAGCTCTCTCCACTATAAGGCTCACCAAGCATGGGCTATTCTAATACTCTTCTGAGATTGCTCCTCTATGGCATCTGAAGCCTTCACCATTTCTCACTTCATTTTTAGCTGAAGCTCTTAGCTTCCAGAAGAGGCAGAAACTCTTTATTCAAAAATTACTCAAGGCTTAGCAGAATCCTCTCCATTTGGCTCCCTTGGATGGGCTCTGATGTTTTTCTACTTTTTAAACAGAGTTTGGCAGTGTAAAGAGGTATAGCCTCTCCTATAATGACTCTTCCCTGGTTCAGAACTAGTCCTCAGTGAGAGACACCATTCTTCACATCTAGTGATCCTTCAAGACATTTCCCACATTTTCATCTCCATAGGCTATGGACATTTGCCCAGTAATCACTAAGCATCTCTGGAGTTTAGGATTTCCCAGTTTTTTTAAACTCAAGTTTATCCTGTTGGGTTTATATAATTGAACAGCTTGGGATCAAGCCACCAAGTTAGACTATATGCTAGGGGTATATTGATTTTTCCCTGCTGTTGACTTTTTTCATCTCTCTTTACCCTTTAAAACCTACACACTTGCCAATCCAAAAGGATTTCCAGTGGTGTTATTCACTCAGTAGCCATCTTGTTTGCTGACAGTAACTCACTCAGTACTCTGCCCTGCCTTATTTTAGCAAATTCCCTACCCTGTTAACAGACAAATTTCATTTCATTCTGGACTTCTCTTTTTCACATTCTGTCCATCTATGAACTTACCTTGAGATCTGGTTCCCTCTGAGATCTGGCTAGTCATTCTCTAAAGACTTGGCTATAAATTCTCTCACCCTCTGTACTCTTAGAGTAACAGTAGTTCTAGAGTGGGAATCAGGATACTCTTTGGTACTCATTCTCACTACCAGACTCTCCCATTACTACCATCACTCAGTAAGCTCTCATTCTTTGGCAAGCAAACAAACAGCAAATAATATTTCCTACCAGGGCCACATCATAGTGCATCCTGGTTTGAATCCACCATCTGCCTCCTCTGATCCTACCCATCCATAATCTGTTGATAGAGTCAGAAGAAGTAATACAACTGTGCTCCCTGGGTATGCAATCAGTAAGGCAGCTTTTTATTCCTTCTTAATTCATTCCCTATTTCACTCCTCACAAAATTTTATCTTTCCTTCTTAAGCCTCTCATATCTCTCTCAATCCCATCTCTCCTAGATGAGGGCCATCCATACCTCCTCAGTGAGAAAATTGAGACCATTTGACATGGATTCACTGTTGTCCCAAATCCTCTTGCCATCATCATCCACTTGAAGTTCCTTCTTCCTGATCCCCGATTTTGCCAAGTCCAACCTCCCTACATGTGCTTTTGGCCCCCTCCCCATATTCTTTAGCAGATGGTAACCAAAATCACATCCTATCCCTTTCTTGAATCATCAGGATTTGTTATTTGATCTTGAATGGTCAAAAAACTATTGTCAAACTCATCTCTCCATTCTTCTTCAGCTACATTCTTAGAAAAAGTTGTCTGCTCTCCTTGCCTTTGATTTTTCTTTTTCTCCTCTCATTCACTTCTCAACTCTTTCTAAGCTAACTTCCTGCTTCATCATTCACCTGGAAACTATTCTATCCAAAATTATCTATAATCTCTGTCACTAAACCTGATAGTCTTTTCTCAGCCCTCAATGTTATTGAACTGTCTGCTGCAACTGATATTGGTGACCACTCTTTTTCGTTTAATACTCTCCTCTGAATTTTCATGTATTTGTTATGTACTGGCTCACCTGCTACTTTGCAGGCAGATCTTTTGCTACTTCATCAGTCATCCCATCTCACTTCATTTAATTTCCCATGATTCTTTCCTAGGCCCTCATTCCCTTCCCTTCCTTTCCTTTCTCTTCCCTTCCCTTCTCTTCCCTTCTCTTCTCTTCTCTTCTCTTCTCTTCTCTTCTCTTCTCTTCTCTTCTCTTCTCTTCTCTTCTCTTCTCTTCTCTTCTCTTCTTCACATATTATCAGTTCTTATGTGCTTAATTATCATTTTACACATGATTTGTAGATTAAACATCCTGCCATAATCTCTCCCTAGCTTCATTACTATATTATCAGTTGCATTATTAGACATTTGCATATTAGACATTTCAAAATAGATGTCCCAAAGACATTTCAAGCTCACCAGATGCAAAATTATACTAATTTTCTTTTGTACAAAACCATCCTATCTTCTAAATGTCTCTATTTCTGTCAGAAACATCAGCATTCTTCTAGTCTTCCAGGTTCATTTTATTGGCATTAGCCGCAGTTCCTCACTCTTCCTCATTCAGCATATCCAATCAGTTTCAAATTTTGCCATTTCTCTCTACATAGTATTTTTTGCATCTGACAACATTTCTCTACTCGTGGTCCAGCCCTTTATCACCTCTCATCCATATTATTGCTAGAGCCTCCTATTAGGTCTTTCTTTCTCATCTCTCTCTAATCCAAACCTTCCTCTATATAGTTGCCATGGTGGTTTTCTTAAAGAGCTAATCTGAGAAAAAAATTTAATCAAAAAGGAGCTGATTTGACCTAGTCACTCCATTACTAAGTCAAGTCTGTCTTTCCTTTAGGGAAAAATATACTCCACTAGAAGTCTTATAATCTGACCTCAGCCTAAATTTTTCAGCTTTAGTAGATATAACTCTTTCTCTCACACTACAATTCAGCCAAACTGGCCATTTCTCTGTACCTTTCACATAACAAATACTCCTCCTCCATTTTCTGCCTTCACATTGCATGCTGTCTGTGCCTAGAATACCCTCCTTCTGAATCACTTCTGCCTTAGTGAATTCTTGTCTTCTACATGAATCCTTAGATCCTCTCTAAATACTAGTGCTTCATCTCTCAAATGGCCTTTGGTCTACTTTGTATTTGTTCTCTCTATATATGAATATTTCTTGCTCCTTTCTCTAATAAGGATACAAATTCTTTGTGAGCAGGGATAGTTTCTTCCTTGTTTTTGCATCCTGAGGACTTTACCCAGTGCCAGGCATATAGTAGGTGCTTTACAAATGCTTGATTGATTGCAAAATTTGGGGAAAATGTTTTTGGGGAAAACAAGCACTTATGGGATGTTTATCTTTTGTATAGAGAACTATAGATGATGAAAAATGTTCCTTTATACTACCCAATGTCTCATGTTAGTAAGACAGAGAGGAGAGACAGAGAGACAGAGACTGAAGCAGAGAAACAAGAACAGACAGAGACAAAGTCTTAGAAGTCCATGCTTAACTGCGTTATGGTGCTCACAGAGATAAGTACAACATGGCAGAGGCTATTGTGATTCCTTATGACAGTATTAAGCCTACTATTATGACATTACTCTGAAGTACCTTCATGAATATAGAGGCAATTAGTAAACAAATAACATGATAATGTAAAGGCATTTTATACTTTCTGAATTGACTTCCCTCTTTTAAATTCAAGTCCTTCCCTCCCTTCCCTATTTTACTTTAGATACCAAGTACTAAATGAGATTAGATAAAGGAATAATTGTTCCTGGTGGAGAAATATTCTTTAGGTTTGCTCAGTAGTCTTAAAAGAACCTAAAGCACCATTCTCATCAGTCAGTTGAGTAAATATGCCATGATATTAACAGAAGTGTCTTCATATCCTTGCTCTGTATGGCCGCTGCAAAGAACTACAGCATTTGAGATTTATAGCAAGTTCCCTGCTAAGTGACAACATTACAGGGTTTCATTAAAGTTCATTATAGATAATAGTGACAGAGTTCATTCTTAGTCAAAAATTATGCAGCTTGGGTTAAAAAATTGTGTAACTTTTTATTTGATCCCAGACAAATCTTTGTTAAATCAAGAACTGAATAGCTATAAAGACATTAGATGGGTTGGTCAACTTGCAATTCCATCTATTGTACAGCAACTATCAAATTGGGTTAGACAGTAGTTAAATAGTAATATAAAAGACAATGCCTTACATAAATTACATAATAAAATTCACCTAGCCTCTGAATTATTCTTTGAATTTTATTCTTAAAACGTTTTTCTACAGTTTATTTTCATACTATATGTTTATGCTTCCAATTCTCCTTTCTTACCTTGTTCAATATTTAATAATATTTCTCCCTCTCCAACAATCATTTTTATTTAGCTTTACTTTTTTATAATCCCCTAAGCTAACATTTGTAAAAAGGGAATATGCATATATTTTTTTCATTTTTTCCACAGGGTTTTCCACCCCCTTAGCTACTATACAGTTTGTATGTTTAGATCTAATTTTTCTTTCTGTATACACTTCCCTTATTCCAAAATGAATTCCCAGAAAGGCAGCATGGCATGCTCACCTCAGGGTCAGGATGAGCTGAATTCAAATATTTGTGCCAGTTACTCAACCTCTCAGAGATCCTGGAAACTCTCTAATAAGTTTCAAAGAAGAAGCTTATCTGCATTGGTCAAGAACAAAGTTCCTTACTGGAAATAGAATATAAGTATTTAGAAATATAAATAAATTACAATTATGTATATATTTATAAATATCCACTTATTTTGTTTTTGTTGTTTTTTTAATAGACTGTGATTTCAGCAGTAGAGGGAGGTTGACTGAGAAACTTTCTCTACCAATGCAATCTGGAAAATTATAGTAGAACACCAAAGAAAAAATGCTATTGTCTTATGATACTTAAAAATTTCTAAATCTATGTTTTATAATCTCATAGATCTATTATGAAAACTTTAGTCTGTACAAAGCTAATATTTTGTTACCTTTTCCCCCATTCATGATAGAATAGACCAGCCCATTCTATTTAATAAATCCAATTGCTTATAGAAATCCACCAGATTCATATTAAGAATATGACTTAAGAACACTTACTCTTGCTTCATTAAAAAGAAAAAAAACATCCCATCATATTTGTTTGCTTTCTTTTGCCTGAAGTGATCTGGTCTGCATTTTTGTTGGAAAAGGGGTAAGTGTGGAAAGAAATCTATGTGCTTACAGACAAAGTGCTTTCTCTTAAAAAAAAAAGGCAATAGTTTCATTAATTGCACATCTATTGCTACAAAAAGCACCCTTTTGAGGCATGATATTTATAACTTTGTCAAATCCTGACTTTCTTGGGGAATCTGAATTAGCTGCTTGATAGATTCTCTTTTATCTTTGTTTTCTTCTATGTTTTCTTGGACATTTAACAATTGTACTTCTTGGTTTCCTCCTTTCGACTTGCCTTACTATTTAAGGTTTTTACTTTGCGCAGTATTATAATTTCTTATCTTTCCCTGAAATATTTCAGAACTGTTCAAAATATGTATAATGAGAAGTTTCATCTGTACTTAGGTCACAGGATTAAAGCAGTGTGTACACTCACCTTTCCTTAGCTTCATTTTCAATGTTTTTGGCATTTTGCATAAAGAAAATATTTTTTTATCAGACGTAATATCTTAAGTCCTCAATTTTTTTTTCATTTAAACATTTCCACTGGGGAATTCTACCATTGAAAGTTACAGAAATTCTTTGCAACTGGATAAATTTATTTTTGCTCCAGGGATTGGTACTTTCACCCACTCACAGAAAAGTGTGCCACTGAAACAAATGTTTTCATTTGAAAGCAAACATTTTGATTATAAAGACAGTGCCAAATAAAACATGTGTTAGCTATGACAAGCATCAGACTGAATTGAAATATTCAGTCAATTTTGAGTCACCCCCAGAAGTTCTGAGATGAGAACATTTTAGAAAGATTTAGAAATATCTGTCTAGCTCTAGAGAAATTGACCCAATTTGGATGGTCTGGGCTAAATAATTCATGGCCATGTAGATTTGAACCATGTAGGATCTTTATATACTAATAGGGAAAAGAGACATTTGGTAATTATACAATAAATTAACTCAAAAGTAAAAATCTAATTATAATTCAGGCATAATTTAGGGGCACAACCATGTTGACCGTCTATATTGATCTTTCTGTCCTTTCTGTCCTTTATTTGGCTTTCATGGCCATCCTTCTAGAAGGAATAGAGCACATTTACTGACTTCTTCCTCACATCATATTCATTCCTTGACCCTTTACAATCAAATTTTTATATCCAATTCTCTTGAAGCTGTTACTCCAAGCTCAATGAATTCCTTACTACTAAATCAACTGTTTCCCCTTATTGTCCTCTTCTTCCTTACCTCTTAGTAGTATTTGACACCATAAATATTCCCTTAAATCTTCATCCTCTGACTTAGATGAAATCACATTTTAGTTTTCTCCTGACTATTCATATCAGTTTTTTTCTTTTGTTTGCTCCTCAGCCCTTCCCTCCATTATCCCCAAGATCTGTTCTTGTTCCTCTTTTTTTCAGGTCATTCTCTCCTTTAGTGATCATGTCTAATTTTAGATGTAGTTGTGTTAAATGCATAAGGCCATTAGAAAATCCCAGAATGTGGCCTAGTCTGATACTTATTTCAAAATAATGTCTTTAAGTATTAGAAATTCCTAAAACCAAAATATTTTCCTGAATAGAATCCAAAAGGTTAATGGCATATATAGTACCAAAAGCCACAAAGTTAAATGCTACTCAGAAAAAAAGTTAGATATTTGGGGATGATGGGAGGGAGAAACCTAAAAAAAACCACAAGCAATTAGAAAAACTTTTTGAATCAGAATTTTGAATCTGTAAGAAATGTTGGAGATCATCTTGTCCTACCCATTAATTTTACAGATGAGGAAATTTGGGATTTACAGAAGTTAAATGATATGCCTAAAATTACATGAGGAACTACGTAATAGCTACAAGTCACTTAAAAGTAAAACATGGGGGCAGCTGAGTAGCTCAGTGGATTGAGAGCCAGGCTTAGAGACCTGAGATCCTAGGTTCAAATCAGATTTCAGACAATTCCAAGCTCTGGGACCCTGGGCAAGTCACTTAATCCCCATTGCCTAGCCCTTACCACTCTTCTGCCTTGGAACCAATATACAGCCTTAATTCCAAGATGGAAGGTGAGGGTTTAAAAAAAAAAAAGAAAACATTACCTTAATATACACTTTAGGTGCAAAGCCCACAATACTATCTGCCATTCTCTTATTTTAAATGAATTGCACAAAGCTGTGCATATTACATTCATTTTTCTTTTTTGTATTTTTCACATTTGAGGGATGGGGATTGAATATTATTTTAAAAATATGACTATAAACTAAAACGTTAAGATTTTCTGTTTTCTCTTTTAAACAAAATTTAACTTCCCATTTCCATTTAAACTACATCTAAATTTTATCATTTACCACTGATTCGACAAAAACCTTGTCCAGTTTCCCCAAACAGGTACATTCTTTAGAATCTTATGGAGAATATTCCAGTTTGGCATGGGAGTTGCATTCTTTCTCATGTAGTTTAAAAAATATATATATAGAAATTTTTTTAAATTAAAAAAAATAAAGAAGTTCTGCTTTTGTGTGTATGTTTTTTTTATTGAGTGTTTTTTGTGTGAGAAGACAAGAAACTACTCATCAATGCAGGCTTCTCCCCTGCTGATTTGATGACTAAGATATTTTTGAAAGGTAAATTTTTTTAAACATTAGCATGAGAGATTTTCTTCCCATCAATAATGTTTTCCTGTAAATCTTGTGGAAATACATTTTGCTAATTGAATTTATTTCTCCATCAAGTATTGGAATAGTAATGGATTCTAGACCTTCATTCCTAATTAGGGATCAAATTTTTCTTCTCTTTTTAACTTTTATTTTCTTGATCTCCCCTCCAAATAGTTCATAATCTGCAAACAACTCTATCAATGCAATTGAGGGGGTTATTAGAGCTACTTTTCATTTAAGAACATCAAAGAATTGGCTTTGGAAGTCAAAACTAGAATTTGGAGGAAAGGAGAATCAGGATAGAGAATATTTATTTTAAGACTTTGCGGCCAGAATGTGAAACAAAAACTCAGAAGTAATTTTTTTTAGTTTTTTAACAAAAGTCACATCAAGAATGTAGACTGTATGTTCTGAAGACCCTAGAAAAGTAAAGTCTTTTTATGGATTATGTAGGTTGTTGATTAACCCACATACACACACACACACACACACACACACACACACACACACATACACACACACACACACACATATATGTATGTATGTGTGGGAGTTAAGAATATAAGATTTGTGTTTTTAGGCCATTTGTCTTATCCCACTTTCATCTTCAAGTTTAGATTCAATCAATGTTATTCTGTAAGTATGGAAAACTAAAGGTAATGTGAAATTTATTTGTTGATCCTCAGTCTCATTAAGAACTAAACTGTCCAATGCTGCCTTGTGTTTTTTACAAATCAACCCTAAGGGTCCCATATTTATCAAAATCAATTTAAAAAAACATCTACATATCTCACCTAACCCTGAAACATTCCATTTTCTAGTGGTGAATATTTGAGGGAATGATTATTCTCTCTCTGGATATAATTTGCTTAGCTAAGGTCTTTAGAGACAGCCTCAACTGAATATTTTAAGAATGTTCCTTCCAAAAGGTGTTGATGCTGTAGTAAACCCTGTCTGTTTCTGATTATTACATTGAAGAGTTTGGTAAATGTGATTTTTTAAAAGAAAAATCTGTAGATGAGGTAATCAGCTGTAGAGCTATGGAATCTTCCATGATGGAATGAAAAGCAGTTGTCTTTGCTTCTTCCTCTCCCTGGCAGACTCATTATACATTAATGAGTTACCATTCAGATAACTCTTATTTTCCCATCCTGCCCCATTTCTCTGCCATTTAAACATACAGTTTTTTAAAATAAAAATTCTATTTTTAGTTAAACAAAATAATTAGCCTGTAATGGAATTTTTATAACTTCATATTTTCTTTATGTCAGATTTTCCTTAAAGTAGGACACATACATAATTCAATGTGAAGTGTGTCAGTAGCATGAGTAGATTGGTAATACAAACAACCCTTTCTATTAAAATGATATGAAGGTTTAGAAGAAGGGAAATAGTTGTGTATAATCTAGGCTCAGACTAGAGTCCCAGAGTTTAAGTCTTTAATGGTCTGAAACTAAATCCTGTTTTGAAATCTGAGTTGGAATCCCATTTAGGCAGGTGTCCTCTAGAGCTCTCTTCAAATCCCTTGATCTCCATTTTGCCATGTCTGATTTCAAGAACTTTGAGAAGACTAATTAAGGCATATAGAAAATTTGAAGACTTAAAATATCTACTGCTGATGTAAAAGAGTACATTTTTTTCATATTTCCAAGAAACTAAAAAGAAGAGGTTAAAATAGGCTTGTCAAAAAAGAGTAAAACTGCTATAAAAATTACAATGTTCAAACCGGACTAGGAATAGATTTCCATATTTATTGAGAAAGGAAAGAACAGGACCAGTAATGGAGGAATACCAACTAGATGAAATGTGGCATCTGGGACAAGTAAATTAAAATGACTCTCAGCCCCAGGAAAAAAAAAACACTAAAAACAACTGCTTCTTACTCTATCTCATTATGGAGTGAGTCACCTCAGTTTGGAAATGGCACTCAGTAATAGAAATGATATTTTACCTGTTGGTGAGGATTCATTCAGGCAAGTATATCAGTCACTGAGCTATAGCATGCTAAAGTGTATTTTTCGTGATAGAAAAGATGACCAGCACATGAGGAGATGTATCTGATGCCTCTCATGTGTCATTTTATTTTTTTAACACACCAAAAGAACCCCATTTATTTTTCTGAGTGGGGTTCAACCATGATCCCTAAATGTATTGATGTCTGTCGAGCTTTATTGTTTAAGTTGTGCTCTCCCAGATGGAAATATAGCAGCAGTTGGGAGAATAGGAAAAATAACATACATTAGTTTATTTAGAACCATTATTAGACATAAATAATGTGTAATATTTTCTTTACTAAGGAAATATGATAACATGAGCCCCTTAGGGTACAGGGTTCCATTGGCAGTTGTGGATATCGTTATTGTCGTTGTTGTTATTGTGTTAATTTTTGAAACTTGGTCTCATATCACCAGGGCTGGAAATGCACCTGGTAATTCTAATACAGTTTTACAAGTTTTAAATTGTTGCGCTTTCCTGGCCTAGGCCAATTTGCCTCTCCTTAAGTGTCCCGAAAAATTACCATATTTGTGCCAGACAATATGGATTCTTAAAGGTCTACTGCAACTCAGAGCTCCATCTGATAGCAGGATTTACAGACCTGTGCCTTTAGATTTTTTTAACATTATTGTAGCTAAAAATGAGAGCCTTCAGGCAATTTCACCCCAAAGGCCTACGTATCCATATAAAAATAAACAAATCCCATTCTTCCTCCCTGCAAAATACTTCATTTTTACTCTGTATATATTTTCCATTTACTGATGTAATAGAATATATTGAGATCCCCCCCCACCTGCTTCTTGAGGGCAGAGAGACTGTTTTGTTTTATTTTTTTTTGTTTTGTTTTTGAATGCCCTTTGTATCCTATCATAGTGCCCAATACAAGCTAAGTTCTCAATAAATGCTAATTGATTGACTGGAGGAGATACTTTGGTAATATTTGTCCAGTTGGCAGAAAATCTTGTGGGGGCTAAAGATATAAATGCAATCTTTTGAGAGGCCATACCTCTGATAACAGTTTGTAAATAGAACTTGACGGACTCTCAGTAAAAATGGATGGTGGTGGTGGTAGTGGTGAGGAAAGCTAAGACTTGTTACTGTGATTTCTGGATTCATATTTCAGAGATCCCTCTAAGAAAGAGGGATGCATCTTTCTCACATTTTCATCAAGCAAAATTATATTTTTTTTTAGGGATAGAAGGAGAAAGGAAGAAATGGAGGTGGGAGAAAATGTTATTTGTAGTCACATAAAAGTATCTGAAATTGTAATTATTTGAATCATTTCCTAGTTCTAAAAGATCACTTTGCCACAAAGTTCTGATTTCATAAAACAATAATTGAGACATATAGTGATTTAGCATTTTAAAAATTCTTTATATAGTTAAAGAAAGATTGAAATAAAACCTAGTTCCTGTCCTCAAGGTATATTAATTCTAATGGAGGAGAGAGGATGTAAAAACAAGTTTATTCAAGATATATACAAAGTAGATGAAGATGGGAGGGGGCAGCTGGGTAAGTCAGTGGGTTGAGAGCAAGGCCTAGAGAGGGGAGGTCCTGGGTTCAAATCTGTGGGTTCAAATATGGCTTCAGACACTTCCCAGCTGTGTGACCCTGGGCAAGTCACTGAACCCCCATTGCCTAGCCCTTACCACTCTTCTGCCTTGGAACCAATACACAGTATTGATTCCAAGATGGAAGGTAAGGGTTTAAAAAAAAAAGTCAAAGGGGTTGGAGAAAAGGAGTAAAGGTGTCCTTCAAACAATAGAATTTGAGTTTAGTCATGAAATAACCTTAGGAAACAGATTGATGAGGGGCCAGAATATTTGAAGCATGAGTGAAGGCTTATTTTACAAGGTACAGAAATGGGATATTGGGTATCTTGATAGAAAGGAACAACAAACAGACCATTGTAACTAGGTCTCAGATTGTATGGAGGGGAGTTAAGAACAGTGGAAAAGTATAAAGTGACAGATTGTGAAGAGCTTTAAATGCCACAGAGAGATCTTTCAAGATAATAAGGAGCTCTAACAGTTGGAAATGAATGGAGAAGTTGGGGTTCAGAAGTTTGGTAAGATCTATACTTTACAAAAATTACCCTGATTGCTTGGAGTAAGGAGAGATGAAGCAGGGAAACCAATTGGAAAGCTGTTGCAGTAGTCCAGGTGAGACCTTATGAGAGCCTAAACTGAAATTGTGGCAAAATGAGAGAAAGGAATGTCTATGAGCAATGTTGTGAAGGTAGAAATGGCAATATTTGGAAATGGATTGAATATAGGAGGTAAACATTTTCATTATATTTGAGGCCTGTCTTTTGCCCTTTTTGTAGCTCCATAGTACGTGACACATAGTAGGTGCTTAATAAATATTCATTGATTGATTAATTGATTGAGTGTGAGTGAAGAGCTCAGGACAACCCTTGGTAACTGGCAAGGTGGTGCCCTTAACAGTATTAAACAAATTGAGAAACTGGGATTGTTTAATGGAAAAGATCATCAGTTTTGTTTTGGCTTTTTTGAGTTGGAGTGCATTTTACATTAAAAAAGCTTAGTTTTGTATTTTCCAAAAGATGACTAAGAGGAAAAGAAATAGTTCTTGCCTTGGCTGCCTTTTAACCATCCAACAAGTCATCTATGAGATACTTTCAGTCTTGCAAATCTTAGTTAATGTTCTAACCTCTTTTAGAGCTTCAGTCTATGCCTGTCACACTTCATCTCGCTTTTATTTCATTTCAGAAAACAACTATTTTTACATAAAGTTACAAAGTCACAGCCAGTAGCTTTTGCGGCAGAGATAGATAGCCCGAGGTTGTCCTGAGACTTCTCATTTTATCATTGCACAGACACAGCAAGGCCTGCCAGGTGCAACTAGTGTAAGCAGGACTCCAGCATCTCCATCATGGAGTAAGCTCCTGCCAACCTAGAGATCTTATGTGACGATACACTGGTTATATTTGACAAACAGTGGAGATTCTGTAAATCATGCTGCTTTCATTGATTACAGTCTGAAAGTGCATTAACCCTCCTTAAGGCTTTAAGATACTCTTCTCCCACAAGTATGTGTAATGTAAAACTGTTCAGGGAAGCTTTTCAAAGATTAATTTCTTGTTATAGGTAAAGGGTCTCAAAAAAAAGAGCAAGAAATTCATGTATTCTTCCAAAATCTGTACTGATTCAGTCATATATTCCTTTAAATTTTTTTAAAGGAGTAGATTCTTTCTTATTTCTCATAAGGCTATTAATTGCTTGAAAACACATTGCT
The DNA here is from genome assembly GCF_027887165.1 of Monodelphis domestica. Taxonomy (NCBI): domain Eukaryota; kingdom Metazoa; phylum Chordata; class Mammalia; order Didelphimorphia; family Didelphidae; genus Monodelphis; species Monodelphis domestica. The sequence goes on along the minus strand of NC_077229.1, from coordinate 307,305,773 downwards.
CTGTCAGGTTAAGCCAAACATTTGAGGACAAATACAAGTTCTGGATCAAAATGATTAAGTTCATCATAACTTGGATGCATTTTTGCTCCTTTAGATTTGTTTTAATTTTTAACTTTTTGATTCTTCTATTCATGCCTTTGTTTGTACTCTCATGCATCTGTGTTTTCTTAAACAGTAATGTGACTTTATTCTGAATAAAGTGACTTCCATAATGCTTGAAGAAATGCAACTTATTTGAGTTTTTGGTTTCAGGGCCAGTATGTAATATCCTTTTAGTGCTGCCTTCTTAGTGAACAATTCCCTTTAAATTCAATAACAAAAACTTAGATTTCTTAATTATAAATGATGTATTAGTGCCATCGATATTTGTATTTCAAAATTAATAATAATCGCTACCATTCTTAGAGCACTTTTAAGGTTTACAAAGTACAGTATCCAATTTAGTCCTCTTGACAACCATTTCAGATGTTTGCTATTATTCCCATTTAATCTAATAAAACTGAGGCCAAGGAAGGGTAAGTGACTTTCCCAGGATCACACAGCCAGTAAGTTTCTGAAGCACATTGAATTCAACATTCTAAGCAATGTACCCCCTGTGATGTGTAAATAAATGAGTATTAAATATTGATAGATATATCTCAATAAATGAATATACTTTAATTATATTTATTTGATGTTTTTCAAATTTACTTGTGCATAACATACATGGTCTTATATGTTAGTAGCATTTGAGCTTTTCCAAAAGTAAGCACAATATCTGTCTTTATATGTATGTGCTTATATGTAATCCTATACAAACACATCATGCGTATATACATATGTACTTATACATATATAGTGGGAAGGGGGAAGCCTGTGTTTTGTAGGGAATTCCTATTGAGGAGATAACCTCTACTGGTCATAAGTTCAACTCATCCATGACTGAAAATCTTTTTCTTTATAAGATGTTTAAACTTTAACATTATTTTAAGTCATAATTTCTAATGCAGTTTTGCTTAGGAAATCAAGATGGTAATAAAACTATAAAAATACACAAACAAATTAATCTTTCAAATCAACAATTACTAAGTTAAATATAAAATCTCCATAAGAAGGCAATTAAAAAATAATGCAGAATAAATAGTTTCACATCAAAAAGGTATCAACCTTTGCTTTCCCACTAAAGGCTCATAAAGTTGAGGTAGACAGAGCAGGAAAAGCTATGCAGTGAATAGTCCTGAGTCCTAGGTTTATGATCTGTGTGAGTAAATGATAGCAAGGGAAAGAATGAAGGCTGGGGCCTAAGTGCCCTGACTACCAGAAATGTGCTTTGCCTACAGGCAAGGGTCCCAGACTGTGACAGTAGAATGATGGATATGCGAGGAGCCAACATTTAAACAAATGAGATGAAACTTGGATCATTCTATAGGGCATCCATATGCAGAAGCCAATTTGGTAACTAACTATGCTTCAGATAATCCTGTTGGCCCATTGGCAAATGCCAACCTTGGTGGTCCTCAGATGCATGCTTAGTTTATCTATTGGTAATCCAAAAATGAATAAGGGGGAGCAGAATGAGGACTAGACAGTGTTTGGGGGATTCACGTAGAGTGAAATGATTATTTGAGTGTGACAGTACTCAGTCAAAGGACTTAATTGACAAGTAATCCTGGATATAGATCAGGATTGAAGATCGATCACCAGTAAATATGAAGAAAAGTCATTGCTTTAACATCTGCATCCTATAGTATTTCCCTTAATCCAACTATCCCATCATGCTATAGGAAACATAGACAAACAGGTATGGGATGGGCCTCTCATAACATTGTTTAAGAAGAGAATTTGAAGAAGGGAAATTCATGCTTTCCCTTCTTTCTTCTCAAAGGACACCAGGCTTTATAGACTTTTGAATTAAATAGGAGTAGATATAGTCCATATTATATAAAATATATTTTTATAGCAAACATGAACACATACTTAAAAGCAATTAATAGAGGAAATGACTCATTTCTTCATTATAAATATAAAATATAATGACTCACTAATATTTGAATTACCTATTGGGAATGGAGAGAAGTAAATGTATGCTTCTTTGTTAGGAAGGAAGGAAAAATAATTACTAAATCAAATATTTAACTGGTACCATCCTAAAATACAGAAACAATGACCCTAAAACTGAAACTTTTGGCAAAGTAAATCATAGAAAGAATTGAATGAGGCATTGCAACCCTGTACTCAAGTCTGAGAGAATGATACTGTGGCTAAATTCCCTTGGCAAAGACCATTTTGTCTTAATGTGAGATTGACTTTTGCATTGAATATATGCATATAGTATGCATGTTGCTGATTATAGTTCCTAAATATTTTATTAATTAATTGATCCCACTCCCCTGTGTGGTAGGTCAATCTGGTTTTCCCTACTTACATTTGAAAAAAGTTGGTCAAATACAAAAGAAGAAAGTGATTTGCTTCAGGTTTCATGCCATTTCTCCTCCATTCTCTTCCACTTAAAGATATAATGGTGATGTGAATGATCAGGACTGATAATGGAAATAGATCTTTTTCTGGATCTAAGTTTAATACTCAAACCAGAAGTCTGTATCTTCAGGGAGTCTGATAGTACTTGATCTCTCAGTTGCTCATTCTTTTCTTAGTTTACATTATATGGGGTGTTCACAGAAGGCTAGTACTTTTTACAGGGCTGTTTTCCTCCTTTGGTATACATCTGTCACCCAGCTCTTACCTGTGGCTTCAAGAAGCTAAAGTATAAACGGTGGATGGACCCCAATAAGCCATCTTGGTGGGCAAGATAAACCAGGCTAAGGGCAACTAACAGTCTTCAAATCTTTTGGTAAGTTAGGGGCTGTCCACCCCACACACATGAAGACTTCTTCTGGCAGGAGGGGCAGATGAGAAAAATTTGTACCAGTGGCTATGAAGTTTATAGCTTGGTCAGCCTTCAAAAAAGCCAGGGTCATCCACTTCATCCCAATTTATCTCCAGTCATATTTACTTTTGTCTTGCCACTAAACTTGGATGACTTCTGAAAGAGAGAGTGAGCCTACTGATTTTATGCTTAGCTTAAATCCAGTTTTTATGTGAATCAAAAGACATGTTCCTATGATATCATTTTGATCATCTTAGTATGATCAACAGCAACAACCAACCACCCAACAAATTTTCTCCTGAATTCTTTTTCCTTATTGATATATTTTACTTGTCTTATATTCTCAGCATTTAGCAGATCCCTTAATAAATGTGTGGATTGATTATTGATTAAATGATTCATAACCTTTCTAATCACTAATTACTTCATATAGTATAATGCCGTGTTTAAAGGTTTAAAACTGGACAGGAAGAGAATCTTGAATTTATATCTAAAAGGAATCTTAGCTGCCAGTCAACTCATTTTATAGATGAAGAACCTATGGGCAAGGGAGCATGTGCCTTGCCCATGTGTAATAAGTAGCTGAGCTGAGATTTAAACTCCTATCCTCTAACTTGAAATCTAGTACCCTTCTCACTATACCAGTTGCCTCTAACTAGAACATTGAAAAGCTTTCTGAGACAGGTAACTTCACTGCCCCATGTATGAAAACTATATTTAGTCCTACCAACAACTGGAGAGGAACAAAGGAATAAGAAAAATTTGGGAACAAGATTCCTATCTCCATATTCAACATGATTACTCCTTTTATACCTCATGATTACTTCCTTTGTACCTAAGGTTATAGATGCTAGGGTAGGCCGTGTGAGTGTTTAACTAGTTAATGGTAAGATTATGGATTATTTTTCAAAAACAATGGTAAAATGAAAAGGCTCCATGAAAAATGGGGGAAATGAACATTCTCCTGAGTTTCCCAGATTTGTGTTCCTTTTACTATGCTGAGGTTAACTATTAACTTGCCTTATCCTTACTTGGCTTAGTGGATAGAGTACTAAATTTGGAATCAAAGAACTGGGTTCAAAAACTACCTTTATTAAACTGTATGGCCACAGGTAGGTCATTTACTCTATGACTTTTTTTCAGCTGAAAATGGGAATAATAATACCTATAGTATCCACTTAAAAGGATTTTCCTGAGACTTAAAGGAGCTAATAGATATAAAACCTCTTATAAATTTTAACGGACTTCATAAGTCAATTTATTATCATTATTATTACCTCTTGAATTAAAAAAAATATTCTAGCATAAAAATGGAAGCCAATAATAATGATTAAAGAGAAAGGTGTGTATGTGTGTGTGTGTGTGTGTGTGTTTCAGTGGAATTTCATCATCTGTACATTTGACATTCAGTTACATCTAATGACCAACTTGAAGAAACAGAAAAAATTCAGGCAGTCCCCTGAAGGAGTTCTCATTCTAATATGGAGAAACATTGATATATAAATATAAAATATAAGTATTTTCATAAAATAAAGCAGGTAAATAAAAAGTAAATTCAGAGATAGTAGGGATCACTGACAAAGTGCAATGTGGAAAGCTAAATGATATTCATTTACATACATGCACACTGTCTGGAAAATGGTAGGAGCTTAATAAATGTTTATTGACTAAATATAGTATTTTAATAGGAAAGACTATATATATATATGTGTGTGTTTATTTATATATGCTCACTATCTCTCTTCTATCTCTGTCATCTAGCTGTCTTTTTTATTTAGGGGCAGCAAGATGGTTCTCTAGATAGAGCACTGGGTCTGCGCCTAGGAAGATCTGAGTTTAAATCAGACTTCAGATATGTACTGTGTGACCCTGATCAAGTTACTTAACATCTATTTGCCTCAGTTTCCTCATCTGCAAAACTGGGATACTACAAGTACCTACCTTGCAGAGCTTTGTGAGGATCAAATGAGAAAATGGTTTCAAAGCCTTTGGTACCATATTCCTAGCACATTGCAAGTGTTATATAAATCCTAGCTATTATTATTATAAACTATATCTATCATATTTTATCTCCAGTTAGAAATAAGCTCCTTGAGGACAGGGATTGTTGCTGCTGTTTTCTTTGTATTCTCACTTCTTAATTCAGTACTTCAAACTTTGTAGGTACTTAATTAGCTTTAATTGATTAATTATTTGATTGTCTAGGGTAAGATACTTAAGTTCTTCTCTGTAAAATGTGGACATTATACTTTAAGATCCCTTCAAGCTCCAAATTAATGATCCTATGAGATTATCACTGATGAATAAACCATTCCTGAGATGATCTCTGAATTTCCCTTCTAAGCTCCAGAAGTCTGTGATTCTGTTAATAATTAATATAAGCAGTTTCCATCCTGCCAATATTCACTGCCTAGCTTGTGAGAGTTTGTGTAAAACTGCTTCATAAAACTTGGAAACAATTTATTTAGTACTGCCTTTAGGGTATCCACCATTTTACTCCTTTCACCATCACTTCTTCCCAGACTTGAATAAATACATAGAGGTCACCTGTGGATTTATTAACAAAAAGAATAGGATTCTTATGAAAGATTTCCAGTTTTTTCTTCATTCACCTCCATTGTGCCTAGAAATTACTTCCCATGTTCTTGGGTCTTTATCCAGCAGGAATGTTAAGGATTAATACCAAGGACCGCAGAGATGTAAGAAAGTGTTAGGGCTTCCTTGCTCCTTTTTTTTATTCCCCTTTCTCTATCTTAACACATCTTCTTTTCTCTACTCTTGGCCCAGAGTGTATCATTTATCGGTTAATAAGTTGTCTGACAAGATAGCCACTTTGTCCCTAATTGTTCAGTTTATTTATGTATTATTGATGAGCCCAGACTTGAACTCTGCTTTCCTCTGAGGCTGCTTGATAAATCTGTTGGCTAATCCTGTCTAAAACACTGAATTACCTGCGCTGGCATAATACACAATTGCATTGCTCTTACTTTGTATTCCTCCAAGACCTGAGATGTACATTTCCAATGTGCTGTGTTTAACAGTAAGAAAAGAAATCAGATCTATAATTCAAATTGCTCTTTGTGCATAGATGTGAGGTATGAAAGAACTCAAGAAGGATCCTTAGTGATTTGCTGCCTCTTATAAAACTCATGTCCTCCTAAAAACTCCAGCTTCTGGACATTGGGATTTTTCGTTCCTTCCACAGTTTAAAGCTATTTTAAGTTGTTTGAACTTGGAATTGGACTGGATTATTAGGCAAGAAGGGCTAAGTTTTGTTCTCATTTATTTTTCTGTATTTGGAATTGAAATATGGAAACAAAGAAGGAAATTTAAAGAGATTTGTGCCATATGTACAGTAGTTGTTCAAAGTATAAATGAGAGAATATTTGTTTTTTAGAGGCAAGAGAGGTGGCCTGAACCCAAAGGGAGTTTGGAGCTAGTTCTGAATACTGTTAATGCTATATTTACTTTCTAATGCATCTCCACAGTTACTTTGTATTTGTTTCATGTTGTTATATATACATATATAAAACACATATGTATTTGTATAATGCATGTATATATGGATTATGTATGTATATGCTTGTATACACATAACTGCATTCTCTCTGCTTTGCTAATTATCTTGCTACAAACTAGTCATTACAGTTCTCTTCTATGGAATATCTCAAAAATTTTAGTGCATTTTTAAACTTTTAAAGCTTAAAACTGCACCAAGACTTTTGGGAAACATGGTATATACTCTTGTAATCTCTGTCAGTTTTTAAAAAATCATCAGCATGATATTGTGCCCTGTCTTTAAAACATATGATCATTCATTCATTCTTTTATTCATTAAATGCCTATTATGTGCAAATCAGGGAACCTAGGTTGCACAGAGATAGAATTGGGGGCCTAGAGTCAGAAAGACTCCTGTTCCTGAGTTTAAATCTGATTTCAGACACTTATTTGCTCTGTGACCTTAGGCAAGTCACTTAACCCTGCTAGTCTCAATTTCCTGACCTGGAAAAGGAGCTGAAAAGGAAATGACAAACTACTCTAGTATCTTTGCCAAGAAAACCCCAAAATAGTCACAAAGAGTCAGACAAGGCTAAAACAACTGAACAATACATGTGGAACTATGCTACATGTTAATGATACTAGAATCTAAAAATAAAGCAGTTCTTACCCTGAGGGAGATTATGTTCTACTTAGGAGAAACAAAGTGTACTCAGATAATCAATACAGATGCAAAGCAATTTTCTAGGAGAGAAGACACCAAAAAATAGGAAGATCAAGAAAGGATTCTTATAGGAAATGGCGCCTCAGTTGAACCTTAAGGGAAACTAGAGATTCTCAAATTGGAAATAAGTAGGAAGTACATTGTAGATATAAGAACAGCCTGTGCAAAGGAATAAAAATGGTAAGTGGGATGTTGTATAGAGCCCATATTGGAGTATCTGTTCATGGTGAGGTTGGGAAGAGAATGATGGGGTAAGATCAAATCAGTCTATAATGATAAATAGGAGAAAAATTGTGAAAAGATGTAAATGCCATGTGAGCTTTTATTTCATGCTAGAAGCAAAAAAGAAACCACTGAGCTTCTTGATCAGGAGAAGGTACTTGGTCTGACCTGTGCCTTAGGAGTTGACAATGGCTTGGAGGATGAATTGGAGAAACAATGACTACAAGGAGACCAGTTAAAGAGTCTACTGCAACTGGCCAGAGTCATAAGGGTCTTGAATAAGAAGTAGCCATATGATAGTGCACAAGGGAAAGATGAAAGAGATTTATGGAGGTTTTAAAAAGTAAGACTTAGCTCCTGATTTGGTATACATTCAATAAATGCTGAATTAAATTGAGTTGAATTTAGATGAAAAATCTATGATAAAAATGTTTCATCTATGTTCCAGATATACTATTTAAATAATAATAATGTTAATACTTAGGATTTATAAAAGATGATTTTTTCTTGTTATTAGAGCTATCCATAAGGAGAATGAGAGGCATCTGGAGAAAGAGGGTTAGTTCCTTCTAACTGAAGGTCTTTAAGAAATAAATGAATGACTACTTTGGTATACCACAGAGGCAATTCCTTTTATATATGGGATAGACTAGAGAGCCTCTGAAGTCTCTTCTGAAATATTATAGCTCTCCGTCCCACCAAAAACGATACGATTTTATCCTAAGAATAGAAGTACCCCTTATTTTTTTTTAATTTTCCTCAAAATTGGCACATAAAGTATTTCTCCAGCTTTAAAAAAGGGAATTCAGTGGTATGAGTGTTAAACATCCTCTTCAAGGCCAGAAAAAGGACAGAGGCCATCCACTTTCCAGACTAGATCACTTCATTTAGGCTTTTCTTGAAAGTCTTATCGAATTTGGTAGACTTTTGCTTCTGTTATATATAATCGTGTTCCCTTGCCAATTTCAAATTCTTCTCCAGCATGGGGATTATCCACATTATGGATTATTTGAAGTCAATTTGACATCACACACTCATTTCTGTGTTCCACCTTGCACTTTCCGGAGACGTTGGCTTTCTTTCTCAACCCTTATATCCTCAAGGAATGTAAATAAATACTAATATTAGCCTCCTCTAAATGTGACTTGGAAGGAAGACATCCTGCATAAAGTCATATAGGGTATACCAAAGTCAAATGCTGTATAAATGAATTTTTGATTATTTGCTCTTTTGGATTAACGCTATCTCAGGCTGCTTCGCTTAGCAAAAGTAAGGTCCTCACCCTTCAATTGGAGACCAGGGGAAAACACCAAGGGCAATAGGATACACAACACCAAAATTATCTTCTTTGTTTAGTGCTAAGATACCATCCTGGGAATAATTATTTCATCATGTTCTCTATGATGAAGACAGAAAATAGTAGATTTTTATGCCATGAAAACGTTGACTGGATTTAGTATATAGATCACTCAGTCAGCTAGCATTTATTAAGTAGCCCTATAGGTCAAGCACTGTACTACCGACACTGAAAAGGTCAGTACCATCCCTGCTCTCAGGAAGTTCACAGTCTAACATGAAAACAACTATGGACAACTAAAGTGTTATTTTAGAAAAGAAGCCCAGCGACAGGTAGGTGGTTCAACGGATAGAGAGCAATCTTTACAGATGGGAGGTCCTAGGTTCAAATCCAATCTCTGAAACTTCCTAATTTGTATGACCCTGTGCAAGTCACTTAGCCCCAGGTGTCTCACCCCTGATACCCTTCTGTCTTGAAACCAATATATAGTATTGGTTCTAAGACAAAAGATAAGGCTTTAAAAATACTTTCTATCAATACTTTTGTTAGGGGAAATGTATGAGGTTGGGATAGGGGTTTTTGAAATATATAAACTTAACAAGTACTCAGCTACACATGTGATTATTGCTTGGATTTTAGTTGAAATCATATTTTAATGTTGGAGAGTTTAAAATATGTCCCTGAGATGTCAAATAAAGACAAACATCTTTAAGATGGTAGATCCTGAGCAGGCATTGTTTCCTTGAGTTAAGTTTTGGGGAAAGCCAACCCTGTTTTAGGATCACCATCCCTCCTCCCATATGAATGATCCAACTAAAAAGAGAAGAAAATGTTTCTTGAACAAGAAATAAAAATTTATCTTTGATAGTTTAATATAACATGTTTAGTTTGCAAATTCTTTCCATTTCTGAAACTATATTTAACTTACTTGTTTTGAGTTTCTACTTGCAGTAACCTTGAAGGATAATTCATAAGAAATATCATTAAATATGAAGCCAAAACTGTGTATATTCAACTCAGCATTATGGAACTACTCAAGGGGTATTTTCAAGGGGAAAAAAAACTTGAGGCCACTTCTTTCAGTATTAATATTCATTTTCTTAATGGCTAAGATAATGGTGTACTGGGGATTTTTATAGAAAACTTATTAAATGGAAGAACAGATAGATTAATAATATAATATTTTATACCGAAAGGAAAAATAATACCATATGGATCACTAGAGATTACATAATTTCTTGGATGTCCATATCATAAAGCACTTTAACTGATTAATAAAATAGCTCAAGTATCTGGCTAGGTTATGTGATTGCTGAACTAAACCAGAAATTATGATACAGTAGAGTAAAATACAAAGAGATATTGTGTTCCTGTGGAGAAAATTAATGCTGAAAATGAATAAGAACCACTTTATTTAATAAAAATGTTATGATAAGAGTGGTTTTATCATAGTACTGTAATTTTAAGCATACAATCGCATTGCTTTATTTTAAAACCATATCAGATTTTCAGCATCTTGTAAGCTGTGAAAGCCTTAGCACACTGCTATTTGGAGGTCTATGTCTGTGTGGGGGTCTGCTTATGTGTTCGCATAGATACTATAGTTTTACACATTAATTTAGTAAATACACAGTACTTGGCACTTATAGCCAACTCGGGATCTGAATTATATTTGTTCAGTTGTTCAATCATGACCAGTTCTTCGTGACCCTTGTAGGGTTTTCTTGGCAAAAACACTAGAGTGGCTTGCTATTTCCTTCTCCAGGGAATTAGGCAAACAGAGGTTAAATGACTTGTCTAGAGTCACATGGCTTGTAAATGTCTGTGACCAGATTTGAACTCAAGTCTTCCTGACTCCAGGCCAACACTTTATCTACTGAGTCATCTAGCTGCTTCTGTGAATTGTAATCTTCATGCAGTATTTGTAATAACCTTTAATATTCTGCCCTGCTGGCTTCTCCCTATATGCCACCCTAGTTTGGGGCCTCTTTATCCTGTTGATAATCATTGTGTGGTTACCAGGCACAAACTGAGTTAATATATGAGCCTGTTAAAGCATAAATGAAAGATAAATTTGCTTTAAAAAAATCAAAAGCATCCTGGAGTCAAAAAATGAATAACTTGGTAGTTCAGCATTATTTAAAATTATCTGTTCTGCTGAACTCCTTTATTGTGAGCAGATAAATCTGGTAATCTGTGGAAAGGGAATATAATGCAGGGAAACCTGGGACCTGGGAGTCAGAAAGATCAAAGTTCAAATCCCTTCTCTGACATTATCTACACAACCATGAGCAAGTTATTGCATCATCTGCCTGAGCCTCAGTTTCTTTGGATGTAAAATAAGAATAAAAATGCCTTTCTTGCAAATCTTTCCCTGAGCATCAAATAAGATAAGAACTCCTAGTCTAGATAGACACAATAGCGCTGTGACCCTAGGCTGTCTCTTAGAGGCTGTTTTCTCATGTGTAAAGTTGTGATAATAATACTTGTAAAGCATAGCTCACAGGGTTGTTGGGAAGAACAATGGAATAATGTATGTAAAGTGGTTTTTGAATCATAATGTGCTATAGAAATTTTGGCTATTATTATTACATTGTATTATCTGCTATGTCAAAATCCATTTTAAACACATATTAACAAGGTCTCTTGAAGTCAATGAAGTATTATTGAGCCTGATTATTCCCATTCTCTTTGCTCCTATTAATGCTCTCGATTCAGGAAGGGAGGATTGGATAAATTCTCCGCAGGAGGCAAGCACTTCATGCCCCAACACATTAGTACTATCGGGTCTTTATGAAATAGCTCCCCTTCACTCTTACATAATCACTGCACATTGCTAAATGGGAAAAGATGACAATAGAATTAGTCAAGATGCTGCTACCCTAGTGTTTTCTAGTAAATTTTTTTTTTTAAACCCTTACCTTCCATCTTGGAGTCAATACTGTGTATTGGCTCCAAGGCAGAAGACAGGTAAGGGCTAGGCAATGGGGGTCAAGTGACTTGCCCAGGGTCACACAGCTGGGAAGTGGCTGAGGCCAGATTTGAACCTAGGACCTTCCATCTCTAGGGCTAGCTCTCAATCCACTGAGCTACCCAGCTGCCCCCTCTAGCAAATGTTTTTACATGTTCCAGAATCTCCTAAAATGTGAAGAACTAAGCTGAATGCCAAGGCAAATTCATAAGGAATGAAAGTAGTCAGTTATCTCTTCCAAGATCGTTATGTATACCTGGGAATAATCAGGAGGTTGTAACAGGAAGGCAGTGTGGTATAGTGAATATAGTATCATCTAGATAGCATAGATTCAAATCTCAGCTCAGCCACTTGCTGACGTGACCTCCCAGGGGCTTTTTTTTTTTTCTATGGTGGCACAGTAGATTAGGGTGACAGGAAGGAGGACTTATGTTCTTGAGTTCAAATCTGGCTTCAGACACGACCCTAGGCAAGTCATTTAACCCAATTTGCCTTGGTTTCTCATCTGTGAAATGAGCTAGAGAAGGAAATGGCAAGCCATCCTAGTATCTTTGCCAAGAAAATCTCAAATGGGGTCAGAAAGAGTCAGATGGAACTAAACAACATCTAGAAGGAAGTAATTGGGAAAGGGTTTTTTTTCTCCCCATTTTGCAAACAAACGAGCAGTCCAAATAAGTAATTTGCCTGGAATAATTGAGTGAGCTAACAAAATAGAAATGTAGGACTAGAACTCAGAGCTAGGGAAGTCTAGACCTCTTTTCATGGTTCTCATTAACTGTCAGTTTTCCCACATATGATAGTTGGAAATGGTAGAGGTAAAAATGTTCCCAATAGCAAAAACTATTTTTTTTTGGGGGGGGGGGTTCTTTCATCCTCAGAGTTTAGCACAATGCTTTGCACAAATGTGCTTGATAAATGTCTATTGAGTTATTGATACTAGCATTCCAATGGGAGGTTTCCAGATATTCCAGGCACTTGTGAAGTGGACGGAGGAGAGGACAGCATAGTAGCATGGGAAAACAATGACTCAGAAGAGATTTTAGGTTTAAATCCCACCTCTAATGCTTGCTTCTTATGTGATCTTTGGTACGTCATTTCCTGTCCATGAGCCTCAGTTTTCTCAACTGAAACATGAGAAAGTTTAACTAAATAGTTCTATGGTCCAATTCCAAACTCAGTCTATTAGATACTATGAATCTGTTTGCAATTGGTTCATGATACAATGTTGTGCTCTAGGGGCTGTGCAATCATAGTTCCTTGTATATGAAAAGATATAGTCATCGTGAGGGTGGTCTGTTCTAGAGAAAAAGAAACCCTGCTTTGAGATCAAAATACTGTGAGGAATGACTTAAAATCAAAACAAAAACAATACAAGCACATGGAAGCAGTACAGCATTTAACTTCCCTGGGCCTCAATTTCCTCATCTGTAAAATGCAGTTAGACTAGAGAACTAGAATGGTTCTTCTGGCTCTGTGGCTGTGATACACTGATCTGTCAAGTGATGGTGGAGCTGAGAGAGAGAGAGAGAGAGAGAGAGAGAGAGAGAGAGTGTGTGTGTGTGTGTGTGTGTTGATGGTTTACATACATGCAGAATGCAGTAGTTTGTCATTTCAGAAACATCATTTCATTCCATCTTTGGGACAGCCCTCTGAGATACATAGTAAGAGAAATGGCCCTCCTTCGCAAATGAGAAATCTTGTGCCAGGAAGGACGTCCCATAGCTACTAAGTGGCAGATCCAGGTCTTCTGATTTTCAGTGCAGTGATAACTCTGTTAACTCGGCACTACACACAATGGTGAGTTGAAAGACTTGACTCTAGGTTTATCTGCCCACAGTAACCTAATAGGTAGGGCAGTGGATAGAGCTCTGGAACTGGAGTCAGGAAGACCTGAGCAAATCTAGCCTGTGGCAAGTACTCCTTTACTCCGGAAGTCACTTAACCTCTTCCTGCCTGTTTCTTCATCTATAAAATGAAGATAATAGCATTTTCCTTGCAGGAAGTCAAATGAGATATTTGTAAAGTGCTTTGTCAACCTTGAAGTACAATATATAAAAGTTAACTATTAATGCTAACGATACCTGATGTTTATAGCACCTTAAGATTTTCAAAGTGCTTTAGAAACCTTTCATTTGATACTTATAAAGATTTGTTGAGAAGAATATTTTTCTCATTTTTACAGATGAGGAAACTGGGGAAACTAATTGTTTAGCTGGCACAGTGTCAGGCTTGGAGTCAGGAAAACTTAACTTATCTTCCGCAATTCAAATCCAGAATTGAACAGTATTTATTAGCTTTGTGACCCTGGACAAGTCTCTTAACCCTGTTTGTTTCAGTATCCTCATTTGAAAAGTGAGCTGGAGAAAGAAATGGCAAAACACTCTGGTAACTTTGCCACAAAAACCCAAAACAGGGGCGTGTAGCTTTGGACATAATTGAAATAATCTAATAACAAACTGAGGCTGAAAGGAGATATATGTCTTACCCATGTAGTCACACAGGTAGCAACTGTTTGAGGAGAGATTTGACAAATAAATCTTTCCTTCTGACTCCGGCAAGTCCAAAACTGCACAACCCTGGCTCACAGTTTTGCTGACAATCTATCTTAGCCTAATTTAGGGAATCATACTGCAAATGAATGCATTCTAACCTTGATAGTGGCCAAGTAGATTATACTATACAATTGTGGGGAGAAACTTATGTGATTTTCTTTTCTGTGTTCGAAAAAACATTAATTCAGAGATAACATAGAGCATCAGGAAGAATGTGTTCTATAATTCAACTTGAGAAGCCCAAGACTTGCTTATCTGGTTATATAATTTTTCTTTTGAAAGCAGGTGGAAGTTTGGGGATATTTTCTCTTTGGGCTTTCTCTACTAATAAGGAATATTTATTCAAGGAAAATAAGTCATTCATTCATACTGTGGCTATCAGAAATTATTACAAGTTCATTTTAATGTGTCAGTAGACCACAGAAGGTAATTAAAACCCTCTAGAACAGCCTACATTTTACACAAACGGACAACAGAAGTTTCCATGCCAGAATATATTCGTGGGGTATAAAACAAAGAAAACCAATCATCTCTCTCCAGGCTATATAAGTAAGGCTATGGGTAGAATACAGGATTCCATTTGAGGTAATGCACCATGCTACGAAAAGGACATTGACAAATGGGAAAGGAGCTGGCTAAGGACAAAAAGGGATGAAGTGTTTGGTCAAATGACCGAAGGGAAATGGTTAGGACCACTATAAATATAGAGATTGCAAAAAAGAAAAATAAGGAACAAAACTCTAGCTTTTTTGGAATCACTGTAACTCTAAAGGAAGGGGGAGCATTTAATCAAAAAAATTATAAACTAAGACAAGGGAAATTAAATTATAATCATTACAAAAATGTAAATGAAGCAACAGAGTCACAAGAGATTGTGGGCTCAGAGATATTGGAAACTAGGCAAAAAAAATCTACAATTAGAATGTTAGACAAACTTCAAAAATTCTATATCTGTATTATAGTGAAATGGATTCAATGACCTTTCATATTTCTTACAACTTAAATAAAAGGTACAAACCAAGCTGTGCTTCTGCTTTTGGTGGATAAATTCTTTACTTGAACTGAATGATTTCTAGGAATTTTCCTAGTATTCAATCAGTTAGTTAGAGTGTTACTAGGCAAAGCAGCTATAAAACCTGCAAATACTTATCCAACCAGTAAAAGAAAATGTTTTAAAAAGAAAATGGTATATGTCTGGATGTTATAAATTATAAAATAGTATCTAACTGGTCAAGGTTTTTACAAAGTCACCAAAATACTGCTGCTTCTATTAATTTTAAATGTTTTTCATATCAAAGTTCTCCATAACCAAGACAGTTTAATGACAATATAATTGACCCATAGTATTCTAAAGTATTATGACTAGTCAGAACCATAGTGAGCTGAGCAATTAGAAAATTAAATTCTCTTTAGTATTATACTTTAATTAAAATTGTTATTGTTCATTTTAAATCTTAAGATTATGAGGTACCTTCTTGCACTATTTATCAATAAATATTTTTCTCTATTTTAAACCCATTTTATCCAAATTGTTTGCTTAGCCAAATTCCAAGTATGTTCTTTTTCAATTTTTATTACTAGAGACTCTCCAGTGTCCTCATCTCTCCATTTTACTTCTTTGTACATCTTTCCTTTAATCTCCATTTCTTTAATAGTTTTGAAGTTCTCAGAATTGAAAATACTGTTCTAGATTGCTTACCCAAATGTTTGCAGAAAGATACTCTTCCATTCCCCGCCCCTTATGACAGATAATGAAAAGTTCTCAGGATGGCAATGAATTGTACTAGAAATGAGAGAATCAGATGTTTCATGTCCCATCTGTATAAGATTTAGGAGCTTTGGTAAATGAGGTAAAGGCTGATAAGGGGTAAAAATTACTGCACATAGGTAAGAAGTATCAGCAGATAATGAGCATACTTCATTAATTATTCTTTTAATGAATAGATTCAGAAACATTTGATTGAAATATGACAAAGAGAAGCCAGACTCTAAACTCCCCCTCTCCCAGTTCCTCACCCAAATTTCAAATTAAAAACTTGCGTTTATATCTATATATTGTAGGTAATCAGAAAATAGAAGTTATTAATCTGTTGCAAATATGAAATTTTCTAAGTATGGAACCCCATATGAAATAATAGATCATTATCCAACTTTATTGTTGGAATAATGATCTCCTTGCAGTCTTTGGGTTGTTTAGTTAGCCAATGGAATTTTGTAATGGCGGTTTTGAATAATTTTCACATTCATTTCTGTCATATAGACAAAATAGGTTGTGCCTAAGTTTTCTTCTTCTCATCAATCAACAACCAATTTATAAATAAATAAATCAACCATTTATTAAGTGGTTATTCAAATGTGCCAAGACTGCATGCTAAGATTTGGTTTTACAAAAACTGGGATGAAATGACTAGATGGTGCAGTGAGTAGAATGTTGGACCCAGTCACAATCATTTGATCATTCATTACAGCTGAGTGTCCATGCAGGTCATTTAATTCCCTCTATTTCCCCATCTCCATCTGTAAAATACTTCCTAGGGCTGTGTGAGAATTAAATGAGATAATATTTTAAAGATCTGTGCAAACTTTTAAGTGTTGGAAAAATACTTCCAATGATGATTATAATATATAACATTCATATAGCACTTACTATGTGCCAGGCACTGTGCCAAGTCCTTTGCAAATATTAGCTCATTTTCTCCTCTCAGCAACCCTATGAGATAGGTTCTCTCATTATCCCCTTTTTACTATTGAAGATACAGAGACTGATAGAGACGAAGTGACTTGCTCCAAGTCGCATAGCTTTTTCTGAATCCTGATTTGAACTCAAGACTTCCTAACTATAATAACTAGCACTCTTAACACTGCTGCATCAGTTGCTTATTTGATGATGATGATGACAAAGTCAACATGATGATAATGATGATTATGATAATGTCTTCAAGGAATTTACATCATTTGTGGGAAAACAGCACAGTTCTATTGTTTACAAATTTATTCAAAGTAAAAACAAGCTAAATTTGAATGGGAAGGAGAACTATCTACTATCAGGAAAGGCTTCATTTATAACTTATGCTGAGTTTTAAAGTAAATGAAATTCTAATAAGCTGAAGGAAAGTGTATTCACATAGGGAGGACAGCCCATATAAAAGAATGGAAATAGGAAACAGATTCATGTATGAGGTATAGCAAAAAATACAAAAACAAAAAAAGTTTTTCTAGAACACTGAATGGGTAGATGTCTATCAAGGTGAATTGGGGCCAGGTTTAGAAGGACTTTTCAGAGTCCAACAGAGAAGCTTATATTTGATCCCACTGGCATTTAGCAGCAACTGGAGTTTACTGAATAGGGGAGTTATATGTTTGGATTTCTACTTTAGAAGAATCATATTGGCTACCATATAAAGGCAGCATTGGAGAGAGAAAGGTTTGAGACAGAGAAACCAATTATGTGACAATCCCAGTCATATAGAATAAAGGGGGTAAGATGTTGAATATGCATTGTGTCCACATGAATAGAAGGAAAAGGACAAGTTATGGGAGATGTTATCTAAAATAGAAAGGGCAAAGGAGAATGAAGACCCATGGGTAATGACAAAGTTGTGAACCTGGTTGACTTAGGAGAATGGTGGTACCCTCAAAAGAATTAAAGAAGTTTAGAAACATTATTCCTTGAATGAGATATGGTGAGGAGTAGTTTTTAATATGATGCCAAGGCAAAGCTAAATTTATCAACATTTCCAGCTTTTGTTTCATTAAAAATAACTATCACCTACATAGTTTTATGCCCTTGATGTCATTCACTTACTTGCAATGAAATTTTTCTCCTCTCCTTTATGGATCTGAATCATTTAAAATAGGATAAATCACACTTTAGGACAGAATGATGAAGATAAAAGAAATACATGGCTTTGCTATGAAATAATGAGTCTGTTTTGTGGATCATATCAGAATATTGCCCTTGAAAGTAGTTCCCATAGGAGGTGAAGCATTTATTACAGTAATGACACTCGTGCTCAAAACATTCTTGTGAATCCTGTTTTAGCATTGTTTTCAAAGGCAATTTATGGGCAACTCAAGAACAACATTCACATCATTTTATAGTCCTACCTTGTTTCTGGCCCCCAATATAGTTACCTATTTTGATCATTTACCTGATACTCCAGATGTGGTTTGAAATGATTCTTGGCTTTTTTGTAAACAAATTTTGTAAAAAAAAATTGTCAAATCCATTCTCAGAGAATGCAAATTAGTCACCATTCTATTACAAGAAAGTTTAGAGTCCGGGCCAAAATTAGGTCTCAATTTTGTAGCTTGGTCTTTGTAGCCCCATATTTTCCCCTGTGGAATGGTAAGCTTATCAAACAGATTTATGTTCAGCCCATCCTTCTTCATGCAGTTCAGAATGGTAGAATAGTATTTGGTCCTCAATTTTAAATGAACGGGAAACCAGCTGAGAGGGTTACTATTTTCTAGTTCAGCTACATAGGCTCACTGGTTCTAACATGCAGTCACACAAAGAGCCAGTGTGGTACTCCCACTTTCTTCTATTTGGACATTGATATACTCTTCTATGTCTGTTCTCTCTTCCCCTCAGTCAGAACTGCTTTTAATGACCTGCTGTGCTTGGTATTACCATTTCATTCAACCAGCGCACGGCATGGAGGCTAACGGCTTCAAGACTATCTGGCATAACACATGCAGTCTTGAAGCTGGAAGCTAAATAAACATACATCCTCTCACTGATGCCCTATCGCTCCCCGCCCCCTATTTGATATAATAGAGCTACATAGCAAGCCGTGATGTTAGTTTAGTAATATATTATCTGATTTCTTTTATGATATATATGCACATCCAGAATATTTACGTATTCTGATAACATGTGACTTTCACTGTCACTATTTTTTAGCAACACTTATTTCTTTGAAAACCTCAATGCTCTTAGAAAAATGAAAATGGTGGGAAAATAGCTATTTCCCAGAGTTGATATGAGGATAATATGATATATTTGAAAAGTATATTGCAAACTGTAAGGCATTATTTAAAATCTATTATTATTACTAAAAACTGTTTTGAATTTGAATGTTATATCTTAAAATCCTTGGAGAACATATTATAGATTTCCTATTCAAGGTTCTATGTTGGATTATGTTCATTAGCTGGGTGACGCAGTGGATAAAGTACTGGGCTTGGAGTCAAAAAGACCTGATTTCAAATTTGGCCTTAGAGACTTCCTAGCTGTTTGCCCTGGGCTATGTAACTTGTCTACCTCAATTCCCTCAATCATAAAAAGAGTATAATAATTGCATCTAACAGGTATTATAAAGATGAAAAATATAGTACCTGTAAAGCACTTAGTGGTTGGTACTTAGTAGGTACTTCATAAATGTTTGCTTACTTCCTTTTTCATGTAAGGATGTTCAAGGGTAGAGTGAACTGAGGGAAAGAGCCCTGGTTTAGAATAAGAAAACCTGGATTCTCTGCCCTAACCAGTCATCTGATATTAGGCAAACTACTTCACTTCTCAGTAGATCTATTTCCTCCTCTGTAATATTAATATCTGAAATAAGTGGTTTGAACTAGGTAACCTGTAAGGTCCCTTCTAGATCCAAAATTTTAGGGTTCTCTTTCTACTGACAACTGGCTAAAATTATGTGATGCCAAGGCATTCAGGGAGTGCTGGTCCTGTGTGTGACCTGTTGAAATTTTCAGTGTCCAGATTTTAAATTAGTGTCCTTGCATGCCACTGTCTGTAAGGAAGCTGGAACCTTTCCCCTGCTTTCGGGATCTCTGGGAGGTCAGGAGCCAGCAATATTTTGTCACTTTTCCTTCTGTGCTTATACCTTGGTGGTCATATAGCCATCTACTTTTGGTGGAGTGAGAAGAGAACTGTGTTTATTCTTATGGATTTTTGAGTGGTCATGAGCACCCTTGTAATAAACACGATTTATATGGCAGTGGGGTTGATTGTTAGTTTCAATCATAAAACACTGACTCTATAATTTCCGTCCACGCAATTAGCATGCTTCATACTAAATAACAGCATGATTATTATCTCTTGGAAAGACTAGTGCCCAACTTGGAGTACCTACTAATTTGCACTGTTTTTTAGAGATTCTTAAATCTCCTGGCAGGTAGATCTATATCAGCCATCTACCAATCAGTCAAATAAACAAGTCAGCCCACTTTTATTTTTTCCCAGTAATATTTTGCTGTAATTTTCCTCAATTATATATAGAAAGAGTTTTTGACATTTGTTTTCTGACATTTTGCAATCCAAATACTCTTCCCTCCCTCTCTTTCACCCTCACTTCTACCCTTCTGAGACAGCAAGTAATGTGATATAGGTTATACATGTCAACACACTTCTTTTAAGCACCTACTGCTGTCAGGCACAGTGCTAAGTATTGAGGATTCAAAAAAGGCAAAAAAACCTTCAGAGAGCTGTTGATCCAACAATCAATGCCCCTGCTATATGTCTCTCAGTAGAACGTGCGCTCATTAGGGGCAGGGTCTGTTTCTTTTTCTAATAGTGCCTTTTACAGAGTAGGTGCTTACTTGATTCCTTGAATAGGATGGGATTCTAGGTGGTTTTGTGCTAATCCATTTAAAACTCAAGACTGGAATTCGAATTTTATTTAGGACACTAATTAGTTGGGTAACCCTGAGCAAACAACTGAAATCTCAGATTGTTTCCTCGTCTGTAAAATGGGGCTAATAATAGCGCCTACTTCACAAGGATGTTTTGAGGACCAAATGAGATATAGGTCAAGTGTTTTATAAACCTTGAAGAGCTTTAAAAATGTTCAAAATGATCATTGCTATTAAGATAGTTGTGTCCACTAGAAACTCCTGTGCCCTCGAGCCAAAAAATACCCCCTTCTCATTTCATTCATTTAGTTGACATTTATTAAATGTCTAATGTGTATTTTGCAGTGTGTTGGGGGCAATACAATGAAAATGACCAAGATAAATTTTTTTAAATAGTCCTGGACATCAAGGTACTTGGGATTTATTTGGAAGAGAAAAGACACATATGCACATAATTTTAATACAGATTAGAACATAAGTACATATAAAGTTATGTTGTTATGAGAGCAAACATCACTTTTAGCTGACAACTATGGCACTTGGCCAAATCCACCGTCATTATAAATATAGTTCATAAGTAGGAATTTATTTGCTATTACTTATTTTTAATTCTGAAATAGAGAAAAATAAGTCATAGGAAATAGATCCTCAAAAGAAAACTAACTTTTTAGTCAGACCAACAATCAGTGTTGCTTCCATTTCCTCAAGAAACTGCTGGAAGAAATATCTTAATTCCATATACATTACAACAATGAAAATACCTGCTAACGAGGTTTGTTTATTTTCTGCCCTATCACCAGAGAAAAGTAGGTTGGCTTTGTATTGCCATAGTCAATTCTTTAATCCTAATATTTTGTGATTCTCACTTTTCATCCTATATGTTAAAATTTTACCCAAATTAATCCTATTTTAAAGAGAAATAACTTTAATACTCCAGGACACTACTAGGTTGGGTGTCACATTGAACTTTTGCCAACTGTGTCACCATGGAGAAGAAACTAACCCTTTCTGGGCCATGGTTTTCCTTTTTTTTTTTTTAAGTGAAAGACTTGGATTGGATTATATCTAAGGTTTTGTCTAGCACTAAATCTATGATCTGTAATATTATTTTTATAGCTTCATTTTCTTCAGAAAAAGCATTTTCAAAGTTACAATTTCTTTCAGTAATTAATAGAATCTCTCTCCTATTTCTTGACTGTTAACTATAAATTCCATTTGATTAAATAAATACTTATTAATCATCTACTACATGCAACAATATTTGGCTAGCCTTATTGCTTAATCAGCATATTTTTTATGAAACTTCAAAATGAGTTCTAAAATTATGTCCCAAAATTGTGTACTTGTTTCTGCTTTTTTTCCAAAATTGAATAACTGACATATTTGATACTTCAGCCTTAGGTAATTTATACATCAATGGAATGATCTGTCTATTTAAATGAATATATGTAATACCTTTATAAAAGTGCTATTGCAGAATGGCACTACCAACTTTTTTATGTTTAGTTGCAGGTCTAAGATCATATATGACCCACAAATTATGAAATCTTTTTACAGAATGAAACAAGGTAATGCTAAGAAGGCCATGAGTACCTTGAGCTTTGTAGATTCAAAAAGTATCCACTCAATTAGGAACAAAGTATGAAATACTAGGACTTTCAAGCATTCTTTCTGTCAGAATGGTGTTTGTGTGTTTATGTAGCCATAACACATAAATTTAGTAAAGTGCCTATTCCTGGGCATCACTGTTGGCAACATTTAGCAAAATATTCATATACTCTCATATTTGCACTTAATATATACTTTCATTTTTACATGCATGTATGTATATGCAAGTCAATGAAGTTGGGAAATGTTAAGTTACTTGGGAGAGTTCTTTTGATAATAAAACAGTGATGGAGGGATTGCAGCCTGCTTGAGAATTAAATGCAAGCAGCACACCTAAAATCTGAATAGAATGTTAGCTCCCTTCTTGTTTTCCTACTGTTGATGTCGCTGCTGCTGCTGTTGCTTCATAAAACATTTGAAATTCATTTTGGTCGATGTATCTTGAATTGGACCTACTAATCAGTTTCTTCTATCCAAATTGTTCAGTTAACCAGCTTACAGAGACAGCATGACACATTTGTCATGAGTCATATGAATTATTTAGATATTTTTATATTTGTTGGTCCTTACATAAGACACTCCTCCCAAAACCACCCATGCAATCCCTCCATACAAAGTACATAGTCTGAAAACTATCAATTTATTAATTATTAACAGAAAGGAAAAGAATGTCTTTAAATCAGTCTACAAGGCTTTGTTAAGTGCCTGCTGTGAGCCAAGACTGAACTAGGTACTGGGCATATAAAGTAGAAAGTGGGAAAAGTCCCTGAGTTACATTTAACTTTGATAGTGACATATTTAACACTGACCATTGTAACTGATCAGAACTGTGTTGCTTCTCAACATCATTTCATACAAGTCTTAGCATGTTTCTGTTAAGTTTTTCATCTTAGTGTTTTCTTGGGGCAACATTTGTCATTTGGTCATTAACATTCTAAGTTAAGTTGGCCATTCTGTTATCATTGGGCACGTTTTGTGTTCCAAATTTTTTCACAGCTGGGTAATTTTGGAAGGATAGATTTAAAATTAAGGTGGCATATTCTAAATTTTATGTATTAATTAGTTGCCTTCTATCCTGAATTTTTTTACCATTTAATCTATCCAAATATTAAATACATATATGTGTGTGTTTGTGTTACAAAATGGGGTTTTTTCCCATGTAAATTACACTTGAGACTTCTGCTGAGGCCAGTTTTAATTTGTTTTGAAAACTCGGCACTTGTTCATTTCTCAGATCTAAAGTTAGAATCCATTGAGCTGTGTGCTTCAGTACATTTTCCATTTTCATCTCTTCTTGTCAGAAAGTGTGCCATTCATTTAATCCTTCATTACGACCAAACAGCAATATGTAGACAGGGTGAACAAAATGAGCCATTTTGTTTTAAAACAGATTGCAGATGAAAGGAAACCATTCATTTCGTGCTTACTTGCTGTAATTACTAGACCACTAATTACTCCCAATCACTGACATCCAGGGTCAATGAGGATGGCAACAGGAACATCAAAGGCAAGATGGGCTCAGCGAATGACAGGTTTTCCATATTCCAGGCTGCAGTATATTTTTATGGCTACTGTTTTCCAGTTGATGTAGAAAAACATTCAAGATTGCTGAATGTTTACTATTATTTCATTCGCAGTTTGACGGTGAGAACATGTATATGAGTATGACAGAGCCGAGCCAGGACTATGTGCCAGCAAGCCAGGTGGGTTAATTAATCTTCTCTGCCTTGTTTCAAATTGTAATTAAACAAATTCAAAGAGTTGCATTGCAAATGAGTGGCACTATCAGTAACTGCTGCAATCAGGAATAATCATAATTTATAAACAAAGCATTTAAGCCTTGTTTCCAGTTAATGAGATAGAGCTGATAAAACACCGGAGTTGGCGTTTGTTGAAAGATGCTACCTTGTTTCCTCTCCAGAATGCAAGCAGCTGTTTTGCCAGCATGATCTTTCCTAAACAGTTGTTTTACCTTTAGGAAATAAAGTCTTTACAGGTGCAGGTTATTTGTGCTCCTGACTGCAGACAAGTTAATCATTATAAGCTGCACATGTCACAAATAGCTTTAATTATCTGCTGTTAGGCCAGTTTTAGACCAAGTGTTGCACTTAGAGCAGAAATCATATGGCTGGAGAAGGTTTGCCAAGAGAGAAACCATCAGCAGGGCTATAATGAGTCTCCCAAAATCTACTGTGAGATTTTCACTTTCAGGCCAAAATATATAATATGATGAGGCCCTTCAAGGGCATGGTTGATTCCATTTTGCTGGAAAGAGTTGGCAAAGCATTTAGTCAGGAGAAACGGTGATGACAAAAGTACAATGGAAACAAAAGGAGCATTTATACTTTTAAAAGAAATACTTGGTTATTTGTTTGTCACATACTTTAAAATGTTCTCTTTGGTCCAGAGAGAAAATTTAGAAGCAAAGTGCACTGATTAGAATTTTCCTGGATTGCATAAACAGTGCAAAATAACAATAATGTGGTAAGGGAAGGTGGAAAAAAAGGAAGAATTGGTATAGTTATCATGTGGACCTTTTCTTCCATGTATTTTGTAGCAGTAGTGAAATCATTTTAGTTTTACATTTGATGAGTCAGAAGAGCAAGAATATGAATTCATGCATGATAATTTTAAATACCTACCTTCTCTTGCTGAATAAGATACTTTCCAGCTCTAAAGTCTATTATCCTGTAATCCTAGTCTAGTTCAAAAAAGTGAGCAGATATAGGTTGTGAAAATGTTGTAAAATAATTGTTTTGAAACTTTCATGCTTTAATCAATAGCATTTTGGAGAAAACACTTATGATTCAACCAAAAAGGGTATTTGGGGTTTTAATATCTCTAGATTCCGTTTCCTTTGGTCTGCTGCAGCAATGGTTATGAGAATACTTTTGGAAGCCTTAATTTTGTATTTAGGATTCTCATGTAACTAAATTCATCAACTAAGAATGCTTTAAGATCCATAGGTGTTTGTGAATGGAATTGTTTGATTAAAAAATGAAAAATGTTATTATTAATTTTTTTCTAACCATCAATCCCGAAACTGTACTGACAAGTTTAGTATTACTATTAGATTAAAGCAACCTCGTGTCGTCTCATTTGTGCCTTTAGGGTTTTGAAGTGCAGGGGCTAATTGAATTTGTTTGAAACAGTAGAAACACAAACTCAGTGAATGATTACTGTTATAAAGCAGCTGCTACCTTTCAGAGAATCATTAGGTTGGTCTTGAAGAGTTTTGAAGAAAGCATTGTAAATTTGCAACTGATATATGCTATCTGCTTCCCCTAGCACCACCCCCTAGATTTTTAATGGAAGTACCATGGATAATTTAAGCATGAGTCTAAAAACCAAACAACATTTTGAGTTTTAAAATTTTATGCCATGTATTCATAAAGCACATTTTAAATACCAGTGATCTCATTTACGAAGGAAAAAAGCAATTCCGAATGATTCTTTTGGTATTTTTTAAGATGGTGGTGGGTTTCTGAGCCAGAAGCCGATTCATTTTCTTTTAATAATTTAACTTTTTTCTGAAAACATTTTTTAAAAATTGAGCTTTGCTAAAAATGCAGTTAGTATAAGATAGTTCTTACACTGGGAGAAATTAAGTTTATAAATTAAAGTTGTTGAATAATCTTAGTAGAATTTACACTTATGGTCTCCTCCCTTTGGCTTCTTGCAAACTACAAAATAATATTTTTTACAAAACCATTACCTGGTATTATTTTAGGGAGTTTTAATCAATTTATCCCCCTTAGGCTAACATAAATAAGACTTCAGTCATCCTGCAGCTAAAAAGAATAGTTTCGTTCTTTTTCCTACATAACATCAAACATCTGCATAGTTTGGTAATCTTAGACAACTTGCCTCACAGCATCACTCAACAATTATAATTTCTGTTCAATTTTCAAATCCGTACATGCTCTGGGACTTATAGACTAAGTTGCTAAGTAGCAACATATGGCACACTACTGCTCCTGCGATGTTGCTGCAAGCAAATAGCATCATTCTATACTTGAAATGATTTTTATAGAAAGCCATTGCTGGAACTGAGCCAGGAGTGTAAGTATACTGTAAAAATTAATGATATTCTTTTAGACAGTCCCAAAGGGCTGTTTGGCACTACTCTCTACTACATGCATTCTATACCTCTTATGCTAGTGTACACAAGCCTTTTTTTGGATCTAATTCCGTAGTTGGTAGGCAGCTTTTAAATTAATTACACCACCCATGATATGCCTGCCAACTATGTAATAAAAACACATGACATTTCGACTGCTCTCTGGATTTCATTCTGCGAACATTTACCACATTGCCTTATAATACTTCTAATTGTAGTGACCTCTTAGTATTTCAGTTATAACCAATTTCACTTTTTCTTCCAGGGGATTGAGTTTGAGTTACACAAATGGAAGAGGTCTTTGAGTACTTGCTCATGGAATTTTAAGAAATTCATGCAGCTCAGTACA